>NC_052359.1:55900838-55964087 GCF_009727055.1 Benincasa hispida
TATAGTTATATTTTTAATATTTTATAAATATATATTTATAATATATAAAATAACTTATTTATATATATATTTATAATGTATACTATAGATTTATAGTGTTATGAGCCTAATATTGAATATATAAATTCTAAATTTAAGTCCAAAAGTTCATCCCAAACTTAAAAAATTAAAAGAAAAAATGAGAAATCCTTACGAGGATCCAATAGGGGATTCCCCGTGGGGAATTAGTAGGGGAATCCCTGCCCTCGTCCCGGCGGGGACAGGGGCGGAGATGGGGGAATTTCCCAGGACGGGGACGGGGGACCCTCCCCCGCCCCAGCTCGGCCCCATTACCAACCCTAGTCACATGTCTAAATAGTATAGTCATGTGCTCAAACATGTTAATGCAATAAAGTATCAACTTTGTTTAAAGATCTTTTTTAATCAATTGCCTTAATAGAATTTTTAAAAATATATTAAAGGTAAAATTAAGAATTTTAAAAGATTAAAGGTTGAATTGACTGTCTTCGATCTTAGATTGAAGGTTTGATCCATTGTTGTATTAAAAAAATATTAGGCACCTTTGGACATAACATTTATTTTAGGTCTCATTTGGTAACCATTTTATTTTTTGTTTTTCGTTTTAGAAAATTAGGCCTATTTCCTTTTCATTTCTTACCATGATTTGCATCTTTCTTGCAATGGTTGAATTCTTAGCCAAATTCCAAAAAAAAAATTTAAAAAAATTAAAAACTTTTTTTTCAAAATTTTGCTCGTTTCCTTTTTTAATTTTTAGTAAAAAAAAATATATATATAGATAACAAAAGAAGATATTTGGAGATGAAAGTAATGTTCATAATTTTCAAAAAGAAAAATAAAAAACTAAGGCTCCATTTGGTAATCATTTTTTTTTGTTTGTGTTTTTTAAAATTAAATCTATAAACACTACTTTCACCACCAAATTTCATACCTTGTTACCTACTTTTTACCAATAATTTAAAAAATCAAGTCAAATTTTGAAAACTAAAAAGGTAACTTTTCAAAATTTGTTTTTGTTTTTGGAATTTGGCTAAGAATTCAACCCTTGTATTTAATAAAGATGTAAATCAATGTAAGAAATGGGGAGAAAATAAACTTAATTATTAAAAACAAAACGAAATGGTTATCAAACAGAACCTTAAGAGTGTGTTTACTATTTGCTACAATTCTTACTATTTTATATTCATCATTTTTTATTATTTATTTATTATAGTGTTTATTATTTCCTTTTCAAACTAAAATAGTTTACACCATAAACATATATTGTTAAAACTTAAACTAAAATAATCTACACCACAAACACAAACTATCATAACCTATGAATAATAATTTAGGACTATAACAACTTTTTAATTTAAGGTTCTTATTCAATGGAAAAGGCTAGAATCCTTTATCAAAATTTGGGACCCACTCACTAGGCTTAAATATATGCATGGGTTGGTTGCTATTAAATAGTTTAGAAGAAATGACAAAATAAAGTTTTTTCTTTAACCAAACTATGGTGGGGAAGTTTGCAACAATTTAATAAATTGTAAGCTCTACATAGTATTTGTTTATTCTTTAAACTAAATGTGAGTAAATCATAAATATATGAACAATAATTTTACATGTGGAATAGTAATAAGATGTGTTTATGTTCTCAAGGAAAAAAAACGTAAAAAAAATTAAGAAAGATATATGTTTTAGAAATAGTTGTGTTTGATCAATTTTAATTTAAAGAAAAAAGGAAAAGAAAAGAAAAGAGAAAAATAGTAATGTTTGAGAAATAAACGTCTTGAAAGCATCACGTCAAACAAATTATTATCTTAAATTTCAAAAGTGGAAGTACAAGAATGAGAGAAGAACAAATGATCTCTTTTAAAATTATATATATTTTTCAAAAAAAATTATTTAAATGATAAAATTATTAAAAATATTTACAAATTATAGCAAAATATCACAATCTATCTGCGATAAATCGATAGACTACTATCTGTGTCTATCATGACACATATAGATATCATGACACATATAGATATGTCGGGTTTATCGCAGATAGACAATAAAATTTTGCTATATTTATAAATATTTTGGTTTATTTTCCTATATTTGAAAATGCTTTTTTTTATTAAAAAAATATCTATATTAGCAAAAAATAATAAAAACTAATTTAATTATTTTAAGTAATTAATGGATATTAACATAAAGAACCAAAGTTGAATTATTCTGAAAAAGAAAAAACGAAAAGTAAATATTTAGTAAAAAATCAAGGATAAAAATGTAAATTTTAAAACCTATAAATCAAATGAAAATAAAAGTCAAGATGTAATATTTTGTAACTTAGGAACTGAATGGAAGTTAAATTAAAAATAGAAGGTTGAGAGGTAAAAGTGTTACAATTTGTAACATAAGGACGAAATAGAAAGTATGTTCAAAATTTAATGATGAAAAAAGATATTTTTTTTACTAGAATAAATGTGTTATTGATAAAAACGGGCCCTTTCAACTTTAATTTTGAAAATGGGTCCATTTTTAGAAAGATTTTTTTTAGGATCTTTATGGTAAAAGTCCTAAATGCCCTCATTAGCGTTGAACCTTTAAAGCTCGATGTTTTCACCAACTTTTTTAACCCTTTTTTTCATCTACTTTTATCAAAATTGAATAGGACACGTGTCAAGCATGTAATCATGTTCTCTTCTAATTATTTTTGCTTTGAATGTTACGAAAAACAGAGCTTGCTTGGGTTGATTGGGTTGGTTCCATCCAAGAAGAGAAAAATTCATATACTTAAAGGTGTCAATGGAATTATCAAACCTTCAAGGTACATATCTTTTTTAATTAAAAAAATAATAATAAAATACCATTTTAGTCCTCGAGCTTATAGAGTTATTCAATTTTAGTTCATATACTTTCAATAAATCTTACATTTAGTTCTTCAAAGTTAATTTTTATCGAAATTAATCACATAATAATACAAATTTTTAGGCAAGAAAATACACAATCTATATGTTCCCAAAATTTATATTGAAAAGCTTAATAGTTATGAAAAAAAATTTAAAAACCAATAATAATCTAGGGACTTAATTTTAAATATATTTGAAGGTTCAAAGACTAAAATTAGATTTGAAAGTAATGGACTAAAATTCAAAATAGTATTTCAACAAAAAAAAATATTACCCTTCTTTAGTTTTTTAAATATTAATTTATTTTGTCTTTGGGAGGTATTTAATAAAATGACTTCACTTGAACGACAACTGTGTCCTTGAGTTCTACGATATTTAATAAAAAAGTGTTGCATCTATCCTGTCTTTGAGAAATTTGTGTTTGCTTGTTTATTTTATTTTAATTCCAAAGTTTTCAAAATATTCTATTATAGAACATAACTTTGTATTAAACCATTTTAGTCATGGTCAAGTTTTTATCAATTACTTAACAAAAATGCGACATATATAGACACATCTTTTGTTTATAATGTCAATGTGTACATGGCCATTATTTTATATTTGTTGAATAATTATTGACAATAACTAAATACTTTCCATGAACTAAAAAAAACAAAACATGAACATGCTAGAACTACTTTTTACACGGCTTTGAAGACTCTTTTTAAAGAAAACAAATGGAAAATTTCATTTAGTATAAATGTATACTAATTTCCATTAACAACTTTTTATTGGCACGAACTTTTTAGATTCAAATTTTCATACCTCATTGTTGTACTAAAAAGGGGGAAAAAGTTTATCTACTCTTTAAATTATTATCACTACTAATATATGGAAAATTTTCATACTACCTCCAATTGCCACGCCGGCATTTAAAAATAGAATGGGGTCTACTAGTATTAAAAAAAAAATCATGAAGATAAATTTCTAGTGTGAACAAAAAGAGTATGGTAACCGTGTAGTACTACAAGTTTTCCCTTCAATGATGTTTGTTCTATTGAATTTTGACATTAATTTCTCATTTTCAGGATGACATTACTTCTGGGTCCTCCAAGCTCTGGGAAAACTACCTTGTTGTTGGCACTTGCTGGAAAACTCGGCAAAAATTTAAAGGTTTTAAATTCAATACATTGGTGATTTCTTTTTATCTATCTATCTATATATATATATATATAAAATGTTTTTTAATAAATCATAACCATTATTTGTTTTAGGTTTATCTTGTTAAATTTCATGTTTATTCCATCTTCGTCTCTAATTCTTTTTAAAAGGTTTATTTAGTCTCTGAAGTTTATACAAGAAAACTATTATAGTAACTTCCGTATTTTTTAAAAAAAATTAAAAATCCAACATAAGCACAAGCAATTCTGGCCTCTTAATCGAGTGTGTTATGCCTAAACCAGTTGAACTTTGCTAAAGTTGGTGACCTCTATACATATTTAAAGCTGTGTGATTGATCAAGTTTTAAATTTTAGAACCGATTCAAACTCATATATGTTAAACAATCAATAGAAGAATTAACAACAATGAATAAACTTAAGTTATTTACGTATTTGTCATATTTACGTATTTGTCATATTTACGTTTATGACCCTAGGGTTTAGAGAAACTCTCTTTAACTCTAAAGGCGCCTCAATTCTGTAATATGTATTACCTTTTCTAATAAAATTGTTCTCCCTTTGTTCTATGGATATAGCTAACACATTGTTAGTTAACCACATAAACCTATTTTCTATTTATTTTTAGTTGTTGATTCTTAACACCAAGGGATTAAAGCAAACTAATGAAAAGTTGAAGCAGAAAAGCAAAATTAATCATATTCAAAATGTTAATAGGAAAGTGGGAAAGTGACATATTGTGGCCATGAAATGCATGAGTTTGTGCCTGAAAGAACCTGTGCTTATATCAGTCAACATGATCTTCACTGTGGAGAGATGACAGTGAGAGAGACATTAGATTTCTCTGGTCGTTGCTTGGGAGTTGGGACAAGATATCAACTTATGACTGAGCTCACAAGAAGAGAGAAACAAGCAGGCATTAAACCAGACCCTGAGATTGATGCCTTCATGAAGGCCATCTCTGTTTCAGGCCAAAAAGCAAGTTTGGTCACAGATTACGTTCTCAAGGTTAGCACTTTCGACTACTCTTCATTTTTCTAATACATTTCTATGCCTTTACTTTCACATTGTCCATATACGGGTTTGTATTTAAATTGTTAAATCACTAATCAACCCAAATGCTTAAGTTGATGGATTACGGTAAATTTAATTATATTAGTACTTGAACACTCCCCTTTACTTGTGTGGAAATTGTTGGAATAGATGGTATGTGAAACTTCTTGTACGGTTGCATCCTTAGAGTTGCATTCATTCATGAATGGTTGTGTATTTTAAATCTTAACCAACTTGAAGAAGGGATATGACTGTACGAATGACAATAAAATTGGTTTAAAAATATGTCTCTTCTTCAAATTGGATTTTCACCTTTTCCATCGGCACTTCTCCTATAAAACTTTTCTCCCATTTAAAAAATTTGTTGAAGTTTGTTTTACTCCACTAAGTAAAGTTCATTGGATCTTGTGGACAAGGTGCTGGTTCCATAAGAAAAGTAATTTGTTTTATCTTAGAGATGAGATGCTCTTAAAACTCAGCACTAGAGTGAGTTAAACTTTGTCTTAAAGAGACCGACGTGAATTTCGTTGCGACTCAAATATTCTCTTGTATATAAGGTTTTGTATTTTCCTAATTTTTTTTTAATGGTAATTTCTGATAAAAATATATATATTATATTTAATTAGAGAGGAACGACATTACAAAGGTTGAACATAGAATCTTTTGTTCTGGTACCATGTTTAATCACCAGTCAACCTAGAATGGGTTGTGGTAAATTTTATATATCAATACTTAAACAAATATCATGTAGAAGCTAAAATTGATATGTCGCTATAGTTGCCACTATGTCAACTTTTGTCTGCATGTTAGTGTTGATTACTATTTTAACCGAATATTTGAGCGCTTCTAAACAGTTAGTTTTAGTTCAAGAACTACATTCTTGAGAAGCTAGCATGATATTGCATTTAAACATATTAAATTTGTTTTCAATACTATTAGCAATAATAAAATGAAATATATAAAAGTAAGGAGACCAGAATGTTATCAAGGTGTAGGATTGTGACTATAATTATCTCAAAATAGTGTATATTTATGACAATATTTTGGATGGAGTTGTAAAAGTAATTTTGAACAGGTACTTGGGTTGGAAGTTTGTGCTGATATTTTAGTTGGTGATGAAATGAGGAGGGGAATCTCTGGAGGCCAGAAGAAACGTCTTACTACAGGTTGGAGCATGTTCAGTTTTCGTCTTTTCGATGTCGTTTTTGCAGTTTTGTGCCTAAATTTTAATTAAAAGAACGGGGAAAATATGTGTAGGGAGATGCTGGTAGGCCAGCAAAGGCTATGTTTATGGATGAAATATCAACAGGCTTAGACAGTTCTACACATTTCAGATATGCAAGTTCATGAGGCAAATGGTTCATAATAATGGATATAACACAATGGTCATTTCTCTGCTACAACCAGGCTCCTGAAACTTTTAATCTATTTGATGATATCATTCTACTTTTCGAAGGTAAATTGTGTACAAGGTCCAAGAGAAAAAGTCCTTGATTTCTTTAAATTTATGGGATTTAGATGCCCAGAAAGGAAAGGAGTTGCTGATTTCTTATTACAAGAAGTGACATCAAAAAAGGACCAAGAACAATACTGGTATAAAAAAAACAAATCATATAGATTCATTTCTGTTCCTAAATTTTGTCAGGGATTCAAGTCTTTTACCATTGGTCAACAACTTGCCTCTGATCTTGAAGTGCCTTACGACAAATCTAGAGCTCACCCAGCTGCATTAGTCACAGAGAATATGTTTATACAAGCTGGGAGTTATTCAAGGCATGCTATTCAAGAGAAATACTGATAATGAAACGAAATGCATTTGTCTACGTTTTCAAGACGGTCCAGATCACCATCATGTCCATCATTGCTATGACTGTGTTTTTAAGGACTGAAATGAAAGTGGGCACCGTAATTGGTGGAAACAAGTTCATTGGAGCCTTGTTTTTTAGTCTCGTGAATGTCATGTTTAATGGAATTGCAGAATTGGCTCTCACTATTTTCAGGTTCCCAGTGTTCTTTAGACAGAGGGATTTCTTGTTCTATCCTGCTTGGGCATTCAGCTTGCCTATTTTTCTCCTCAGAATTCCTCTATCTCTCGTAGAATCAGGAATATGGACTCTTCTAACTTATTACACGATTGGGTTTGCTCCTGCTCCTAGTAGGTAAATATATTTCCTTTCCTTCTTTTTCATTTGTTAACAAAAACAATCTTTATTTACCTGTCTATTGATTCTCTAGGTTCTTCAAGCAATTTTTGGCCTTCTTTGCCACTCATCAAACAGCTCTATCACTATTTCGACTTATGGCTGCAGTTGGAAGAACGCTAGTTGTAGCAACTACTTTGGGCACCTTTGCTCTTTTAGTAGTTTTGTTGCTGGGAGGTTTCATTATTGATAAAGGTAAGTGATTATTCTCCTTTGATTATGGCTAAATTGTAACTCTAAAACATGTTACTTTAGTAGCGATGCTAATATTTTTGTTTGCCAACTTTTGGTTTCCTTCTGTGCTCATTAGATAACATTGGTCCATGGATGATTTGGGGCTTTTATATGTCTCCCATGATGTATGGACAAAATGCCATTGTCATCAATGAGTTTCTAGACGACAGATGGAGCACGGTAAATCTTAGCTTGAATAACGATTGTGGATAAATGATTGGAAATTATATTAAATTTAGGTATCTGTTCTTTTTTCCATCATAATAACTCAAAAGCTAGCTTTGCCTAATGCAGAAAAATACAGATAGTAGGATTAATGAACCTACAGTTGGGAAAGTGATCCTTGCTAGTAGGGGTTTCTTTAAGGAAGAACGTTGGTACTGGATCTGCATTGCTGCACTTTTCGGCTTTAATCTTCTCTTCAACCTTCTATTTACAATAGCTTTGACTTACTTGAATCGTAAATCATCTCAACCCTTCATTTATTCAAGAATATAATTTGATGTGCCCATTTAAATGATGACGATGATGATTATTATTATTATTATCATTATCGTCGTAACGGTACTGATCCTTTTGAATCTATTTTCAGCGCTTATTGATGTAAAGGCTTTCATTAGCATGAATGAAGACAAGAAGAAAACAAAAAAGAATAGGTCCAATGCACAAGGTTTGAGTTTCGAGTTTCGAAAGAGGAATTTGCATTATCGAAGTTCTTTTGGACTTCTAGTAATCCTTTCTTTAATTAGCACTATGATATTTTTGAAAGAATAATCATAGGCACTAACAATCAAAATTATCAAATCTTCAGAAATAGCTACTGATTCAGATCAATTGCAAAGGAGAGGAATGGTTTTGCCTTTCCAGCCACTTTCACTTGCATTCAACCATGTTAACTATTACGTGGATACGCCTACTGTAAGTTAACTTAAGTTTGTAAGTATTTAGATTGGCTTTCCAAGTGTTTAAAGATATTTTTTTCTGCACTTAAGAACTCTTTTCTAAGCACTTAGAAAATCATTCTAAACAAGCTCTAAGGTTTTGTATGAATGTTGTTTTGAACCCGTTAAAACTATCTCAACGTCTTCCAATTTAGGAAATGAAGATGCATGGGATTGAGAAAGATCGTCTTCAACTTTTAGAAGATGTTAGTGGAGCTTTTCGACCAGGGATATTAACAGCTCTTGTGGGTGTTAGTGGTGCTGGGAAAACTACTCTCCTAGATGTATTAGCTGGGAGAAAGACCAGTGGTTATATCGAAGGAAGTATATACATCTCTGGTTATCCAAAGAAGCAATCAACCTTTGCTCGAGTAAGTGGCTATTGTGAACAAACTGATATTCATTCGCCTCACGTCACTGTCTATGAGTCTCTCCTGTTTTCTGCTTGGCTCCGGCTTTCCTCTAATGTTGATACCAAAACAAGAAAGGTATATTTTCCCACTAGAAACTCTTGCAGTTTTATGCTTCCAGTTGATCAGAATGTTATTGAAGTATTACTGAATGACTATTCTTCATTGATGTAGATGTTTGTGGAAGAAGTTATGGAACTAATAGAACTAGATAGATTGAGAGATGCTTTAGTGGGGCTTCCAGGAGTAGATGGTCTATCAACAGAACAAAGGAAGAGATTGACAATAGCAGTGGAGTTGGTTGCTAATCCATCGATTATATTCATGGACGAACCAACTTCTGGTCTTGATGCTAGATCTGCTGCCATTGTTATGCGTACCGTGCGAAATACAGTCGATACTGGGAGAACCGTTGTATGCACAATTCACCAACCAAGCATAGACATTTTTGAAGCTTTTGATGAGGTACCATTGAACAGTCTAAATGATTGTTTATCGCTACGCCATTTCTAGTTCTCTAAACTTAAATGCATAATGTAGTTATTGCTCATGAAACGTGGTGGACAAATGATTTATGCCGGACCTCTTGGTGAGCGATCTTGCAAACTCATTGAATATTTTGAGGTGAGTATATATGTTTTGATTGTTATATGAGGATCTTACATCAAAAAAATGAAAAGACTTCACATTTTTTTATAAAACACATAGATTACTCCTCTCATTATCAATTGGTTTTGAGATAGAACTTGATGTTTATCTGATATGGTATCATAGCCCATGAAGTCCAAGTGGGTAATCGATCCAAAATTCGAACATGTCCTAAGAATGGTAAACCTAAAGAAGTGCACCATCTTGAAGGATACATGTTGAAGATCCCACATCGGAAAGATGAAGAGACCTCACAATCTTTATAAGATACATGAGTTATTCCTCTTGTTGCTATGTGGCTTTGAGATGGAATCCCGTGTTTCTCTAATATGTTATGTATGTGTAATGTGTGTGTTTTCATTATCTACTCAAGTGCTTGATTTTGGTGGCTGTTTGATGGTAGGCTATTCCAGGGATTCCAAAGATTGAAAATGGTCAGAATCCTGCTACATGGATGCTTGAGGTTACTGCTCCTCCAATGGAGGCTCAACTAGATATTGATTTTGCTGATACTTTTGCTAAATCTCCTGTTTATCGGTATGTATGATTGTGCTTTAAGTCCACATATCAGCTCGAGTTTCTATTTTTTTTTTTCTTAGCATGGTAAATTATTACTTCAGGAGGAACCAAGAACTTATAATGGAGCTTAGTACTCCAGCTCCAGGGTCCAAAGACCTACACTTCCCAACCGAATACTCGCAATCGTTTTTCTTTCAATGCAAAGCTTGCTTCTGGAAACAACATCAATCTTATTGGAGACACACTCAATACAATGCCATACGCTTCTTCATTACAATAGTTATTGGAACCTTATTTGGTCTAATTTTCTGGAACAAGGGACAAAAATTGTAAGGTTTCTTCACTGGCCTATTTAATTTTGTTTGTCTGTGACATCCTACTATTTTATTGATGTTTTTTAAATGTTTGTGTCGTTTCTGTACTTCAACAGAACCAAGCAACAAGATGTGTTGAATGTTATTGGTGCTATATATTCTGCTGTCATATTCCTTGGAGCTACCAATGCTTCATCTGTGCAGTCTGTGGTTGCTATCGAAAGAACGGCTTTCTATCGAGAAAGAGCTGCCGGAATGTATTCCGCCTTGCCGTATGCATTTGCTCAGGTGACAAAAGTTATTCACCCCTTCACAAATCACCACTAGACCCAAAAACTTAATCTTAATTGAATAAACTAGGTAAGTTTATGTTATGAAAAAATCTCTCATTACTATAGCATAAAAATCAATAAAAATAACAGACGAATTAAAAAAAATCAATAAAAATAAGAAATGCAAGGATTTACTTAGCTTATACCTCTCACATAGCTAGAAGTGTTTATAATTAGGATAACTTTGAAATCAAAGCTATAGACTAGTACTTGGAGCTTATCACTTTCTTAAATCTTTCATTGTAAGATTGCTTTCTTCTAAGTTCTAAGATTTTGTCCAAATCCTACCGTTCAATCTTTTTAATATATTTTTAACTCTTGCTCACGTGTGGGCAACATGTGATCCAACATGTAGTACATTATATGAAATAAGAAGGTGAAGATTATACTACTAAGGTTTTATGTAAAAATTCCTACCATGTTAATCATAACTAGATGGTAGATTAAGTTTAAGATGAATATAATCTAACCAAAGATTAAACCTTTTTTTTTTTGTTTGCAGGTGGCAATTGAGACTATCTATGTTTCTGTTCAATCTATAATTTATAGTCTCATTATTTATAGCATGATTGGATTTGAATGGAAAGTGGGGAAGTTTCTACTGTTTTGTTACTTAGTTTTGATGTGTTTCACATACTTCACTCTGTATGGGATGATGGTTGTAGCATTGACTCCAAACCACCACATTGCAGCCATTGTCATGTCCTTCTTTATTGGCTTTTGGAACTTGTTCACTGGTTTTCTCATTCCTCGACCGGTAAATGACGTCCAAATTCGATATTTCGATCTTCGATCCATTTTCTAACATCTCGAACTCATGGTTAAACCAATACTTGTAGGTAATCCCCATTTGGTGGAGATGGTATTATTGGGCTAATCCTGTGGCTTGGACTATATATGGCATTGTTGCTTCTCAAGTTGGTGACAGAGACAGTCTTGTTCAGATACCAGGATTCGGTAATGTAGGATTAAAGATGTTCCTTAAAGAAGGGTTCGGGTACGACCACGACTTCATCCCAGTTGTCGTCGCAACTCATGTTGTCTGGGTTCTCATCTTCTTCTTTGTGTTTGCCTATGGAATCAAATTCCTTAACTTCCAAAGGAGATAGGCAATACTTGTTATGTGGAATTTGTTAGTTCATTACATTTTTACTTACCTTTGTATCATAGGAACTCAATTATTTCATAGTGATAAATGAGGAAAGAAAACAAAGTTCCCTCTTTCCTTGTTCATCTTTGTCCTCTTAATAGTGCCTAAAAGCACTTTTCACATTTTGTATGATGTTTGACTATGTAATAAAAAAGTATTATTTTCTGTCTATATTATATATTTTTTGGACCATGGATTTTGTGGGTTTTGCGATTAAAAAAAACATTAATTTTATAATTTATTAACTCATTGCATTGTAGTCTGGACTTCACAACTTCATTCTTTGTTTCAAACACGCCTAAAAACAAAACATATATTTAGTAAAAGTTTTTTGAACATATAATTAAAACACTTTTAAAATATACTTGGAAGGATTGGAAAGAAGTTTAAATTTCTAAAACAAAATTTCTTTGAGAACCAGAAGTTACCTTCATCTGATGCATCTTTTAGAGGGCGTTTAGGGCAAGAAGTTAGTTATTATAGTTTTATGTTATTATAGTTGGGTTATAATAGTTTGTGTATGGATTGTAGATTATTTTAGTTTAAATTATAATAATATGTATTTGAGGTATAAACTGTTTTAGTTTGATAAGGAAATAGTAAACATTGTAACAAATAATAAAAAAATGATGAATTTATAATAGTAAGAACTGTAGCAAATAGTAAATACAGTAGTAAATGAGAGTTTTGAAATAGTATTGGCTATAGTTAATTGGAGGTTTTGAAATAGTATTTTTGGTACAAATTAGTAGTTATTATAGTCTTATGATAGCTTTTGTCCCAAATGTCCCCTTGAAGATTAAATCTTATAGGGATGCAAACTAAAAAGAAGACCTAATGAAAATAACTTAATTGAATTTTTTGGTAAGTTGGAGCAAAATGTAGAAATGTTATCTAGGGTATGTTTGGAAGTGATAGTTGGAGTAGTGATTTTAGAAAAAGAGATTTAGGTATAATTGATTTTGTAAAATTGATTTTTAAACAATCAAATTTATCTTCAAACTTTTTAAAGTGGATGAGCTCGTTTGGATTGATTTTAGAAAAGAAAAAAATGTTGTTAAAAAAAGTCATTTTTATTTTAACACATTTGATAAAAATTGATTCAACTACACTTGAAAAGTTATTTTGAGCAATTGTCAAACATTTCAATTTCTTCAAACATAACTTATTTTTTAAATCAAACACTTGAAAATGTATTCCAACACACCCTTCAAATATTGAAAAGTGATTTTAAATTATTATATTTGATTCTAAAAGTGAATTTATAGTTACCTAATTACTCAAAATTTGTATTTTTCTATTTGAGAAATTATTATTTAACTAAATAATTATGGTAAATATCTATATCTATTTATTTTATTATTAAATTCTTATATGCACGGTTGATATGTTGAGTAAGGTGAATGTTTATAATAGATATCGAAAGAAAATTCAAAATATATAATTGTTTGTTTTATTAACAATTAATGACAAATAATATTGGTCATCTTTTTCTCCAGTATTTAAAATTAAAAAAATAATTTCACAAATAACTAACCAAAACAACATTTTAATAAAAACTCAATTAGATAGCCATTTTGGGATCGATTCCCGGTCAATCACTTAACAAAAATAACCTATCAACTAATTCCTCCAAAATCAATTTTAACCCATGTCAATTACCATAACTTTAATGAAAATTGATTTTGGCAAGAAATAAAGTAATTTTAACCATCTCAAAATTATTCCAAATATACCCTTTAACATGTGGCAATTTGATTATCATCCTTCTAAACGGCTGGCATTTATGGATGTGGGGTTAAACTATAATTTTTAGTTTCTCTCCCATCTCTAACGGTCTAAAATTGTCGACTATGTTATTGTTCCGTCTCTCTGAATAAATTTCTTCAAAATGTGATAATGTACTCGATTAGTTATGAATGGTTCCATTTTTCTTAAAGTTGGTTGTGGTGTTGGGGTCATTTTCCACCTATAACTTATCCTCGTTATTCATTACTCATCATTAGTCCATTTGGGGTGTGTTGGAGTTTTTTTTTTGAAGTATTTAATTTTGAAAATTAATCATTTTAGGAAAAAGTTTGAAGTATTTTGTAACATTCAAAATAAGCTTTGAGACACTTTTAAAGTGTATATTTTAAATAGTTTTTATAAAAAAAAATTAAATAAAAATGACATTTTAAAATATTTTTTCTCTAGTCAATCTAAACTGACCCTTAACATATGAGCCAAAGTTGCACACGTATCTATAGGTTTATGTTGCTTTATTTTATCTTTTATCATCTAATTGTCATGTTTTTCTTGTGCCAAATATGTCCGTGTCTGTTGTCAAGGATAAATGGAGGACCCCACCTTTGAGATTTTTTAAGATGTATATTGATACAACTATTGAAAGTAGGAAGGTGGGCCTTGGAGTTGTTGTTCATAATGCCAACGACGAGAACTTGATGGTTATAAAAAAGCTCTAGCCTCTCATGGGTTTAGTGGTACTTGCTTAGGCTATCATCCTCTATGAAGGTAGTTTCTAGGACTTTGAAAGCTAGTATTTACCTTTTTAAGGGAATGTTTAGTGCATAAGTTTGGAATGTTAAGTTTGGGATTAAAGCTAGGAGGTTTAGATAGTCTGGGTTTAAGAAAATTATGTTGAAGTGTAGGTTTTGAAAGTTTGAGTGTAAAAAACATGTATTTGGAGCGTAGGTTTAGGAAGCTCGGGAACGAAGTGCAGATTTATAAATCTTGAGTTTTTGAAATATTTTTTTGTATTTAATCTGTGGTTAGGTTTTAAATTAGTTTAAATTTGTCATCTTAATTATTTTAATAAAGTTATGTTTAAAATAAACTTAAAAAATAGAAGAATATTTGTTTTTTTAAAAAAAATTTTGAAATTGAGATTTGACTAACATTATAATTTTATTTAATTTGTTGTTTTAATAATTTGATATTTTGATTTTACTAGTTTTGAAATAAAATTTCATAAACTTTTGTTACTTTAACTAATTTAAATTAGGACTTTCTACACATATAACCAAAATAATCATACCTACTTACACAATTGCAATCTAATGAGTAGGGGTGTTCATGGGTTGTGTTGGGTTAGGTTAAGGGTGTTTTTTGGACTAACTCGAAAATTTGGGTTGGTTGGGTTGGCACTCCAAAAGATCCAAATAAAGTCAACTCAACCTAACCCAGCCCTTAAAATTTAATTGGGTTAGATTAGATTCTCGGGTTATAACTTATTTTTCTTTTTTAATTAAGAATATGTAAATTTATATACAACACATATAACTAATAACTAAAATCTCATAAAATTCAAATATTAAATGTCAACTGTCTATGATATTTAGTCATTTTAAAAGACAAATATTAAAAAGTCACAAACTAATCAATACAAAATAATCAAAATTTAAACACACATATATTATCATTATTAATAATAATATATATAAAATTCCGGTTGGGTTTGATCACCCAAAATTTTTTAACCAACCCACGACCCAACCCAATCCAACAAAAAAAAAATTTAACCTAACCCAACTTTTACATTTTGATTTGATTAGTCTGGATTGTTTGGGTTGTCGGGTTGTTTTCAACCCCCTACTAATGCACTATTATGTTACATGAAAATCTAGCTATATTTACTTTTTTAGCTCTTCTTGTAGTTATGAACTTTTCAAAAGAGTTTTTCTTTTTCTTTTTTTCTCATAGACCTTGTGGAATAATTAACTTATAGATAGACAATCAATTTTTAGTTAGGAAAAATAGAAGAAAATAAATGAAAACTCCTAAAATGAAGGAAACATTAACGTTAAACAAAAAGGGAAAAGAGAGAATTAAAAAAAATAATATAAATAATAATAATAATTAAAAAGTCTCCAAAAGAAAAAATAGAAGAGAAAGTGTATTTTAGAAAATATCATCGTAATTAAACTAAGAGTCTGTTTGAAATGACTTAGAAAAAAAAGAGTGTATTCAAAAATTCATATTTATTTCAACACTTTTGATAAAAACTCCTTAAAATAAAAACATTTGACAACTCTTTCTAAGAAGTATTTTTATATACAAGTTTGTTTGGTTTGTTATATACCAAAAGTATTTTTATTAATATTTTTCAAGGTTGGGCCATGGTGGCCAGAGTTGGTGGTCGAAAATTCAACAGTGAGTCGCAGGAAGTGGTGACTAGAGGTTGGTCGGTAACGGTCTTTGGAAGTGGCATTCGAAAGTTGGTAGGCGAACTTTTTAGGTTAAATTAGAAAAGAAAAAGAAAACAAAGTGTAACCATGGATTTGAATAGTGTTTACGATTTAAATCCAGTTGAAAGAGTGTAGGAAGCCATAACTTCCTATATCTAAGGGTATTCAAATCACTCGATAACCCGAATAACCTAAACTACCAACCTAAATTATAAGGGTTGGGGTGAGTTAGTTTAGGTTGAGTTAATTTTTCTTTTTTGGATTTTTCAGGTTGGGTTAGGTCTCGGGTTGGATTTTTTAAGACTTACTAATATTAATATTAAATGAATAATATATATATACACACACAATTGCTCTTCTTAATTTCTAGAGTTTTTCTTTTAGAGTGTTGTGTCATGCCTCACTCTCTCTCCCTCATCCTCCTCCACCACCACCTCCACCCATTCGTCCTCTGACTCTTTTTACGCCTAGTACTTTCTTTTTCCATCTGTGTCGGTCCGACCACCACCATATTTTCAGCTAGTACAAGTGTCTAAAACGTTGTGACTGGAATGGATTCTGGCAGTACCAGAGAAATCACTATTCGACATTGAGCCTTGATGACTGTAGCGGAGTGAATGTCATCGAGTTCCTCTGTTACCTCGACAGATTATGGTAGAGTAAAGTACATATTGCCACCTGCTCTAATTTTGGCCACTGCAAGTTCCGATTCCACTTGGCTATTGATGACTAAAATTAGCTGCCAAAAACTTGGTGACTAAAATTAGTGGGACGCAATATGCGATGCATATCTTAGGTATGCGTTTATACTCATGCGTTGGACTATGCAATATGTGATTACGAATGTATGCGATGACCATGCATTCATATCACAAGTTTTCTTGCGCTCTCGCCAAGTATAACAAGAACGCAAGTTTCTCGGGTGATCCAAGGTCAAACTCAGGGACTTGTAGCTAAGTGTATGCGGTGATGTGTTTGCAGCAGATAAATAAAAGAATGATGGGGGTTTTAAGCTACAAACTACTCCTACTTCTAACTAACAGATTAAGCGATGAGAATACGAATGAGAGGTAGAGACATGACAACTGTTGACACGTAGTAAAAATTCATGGAAAAATAAATAAAATGTGAAGATGTCTTCATCGCAACTCTAAGCTTGACCGTAAGGGCAACCCCAACCAACGCAAACTAATGCGATCATGCCATACACGCCCGACGCAGATGCACGTGAAGTGTACTAACAAACGAAACTTATTCCTAAGTCTCCATTCTTGCTTATGCAATCTTAATCTAGCTCTCCCGAGCCTCAATTCTAATCTAACTCTCTCAAGTCTTGGGTTCTTTCTTTAGACTCTCTCTCGAGTAGCTCTAAAGGTGTGATGGACGCATACATAAGACAAGGTAACCACAAAAGCCTGCTTGACGTAAGATTATTCCTATTCCTAGTAACACTTGCTTACATTGCTTAATGCGACCAACCACTTACCCTCCCGGGCAGTTAGTTATTGCTGATTTTACTCATAGACAAGCTTTGCGTCCGCTTATAGACAAGCGTTGCTATAGCTTCACACTAAGAAAATAAGGTTTTCTCATAACACTCACACAATGCACACCTTCCGATGGTTTGCTACATGCTTTATATTCCTATGCCGCATGATTAAGTATGCGATACTCTAACAGTCTCACTAAGTGGTGCAATGAAAGTTAAGGATACTAGTAAATGAAGAAAGAGATGTAATTGAAGGAATTATAGAAATGCATTGATCACAAAATGTATTAATTCCTTAAGCCAAAATATAATACAATACAATATATGGAAAGAAGAGAAATGGAAAAGGCTAGCTGGAAGCAATGTCTTGCTTTCTGCAAGATATGTGCAAAGCTGCCGGTGGTGCCATGGATGGATGGTGGAAAAGACTCTCTCAAGTCTTAACTTCGGTGAAGGCTCCAGTCATCACTCGGAATGGATGAAGGAGATGAAGAACTCTCAAGCTTTTTCTCACGCTTTCGTCTGGATCACAAAGATCACCCGAAGGTAGAAACTTGGATACATTGAAATTCTGCTCAGCGGCTTCTATTTATAGAGCTTGATCACCGACAGCATTAATGGACTTGCTCTGATTCTGACATTCGCAGCGTGATGGTCCTTTTCTGAATTTTTGTTGCTAACGGCGTGGTAGGTGAAATGTCAACATCGCTTTGAATCTCCCGAGGTATGCGTTCATGTTGCATTCCATCAACCTTGCGTTCATCCCTCTATTATGGTTATCATTATGTAACCATAATCTCTTTGCAATGATCGCATTTGCTCGATGACTGCAACTTCTCTGCGATGACCGCATTCGCTTGACGATCGCAACTTCTATGCGATTGATGCATGCGGTTGATGGCCGCAACATCCATGCGTCGAACGTATGTGTTCACCTTTGCGATGGAGAGATTCCCCGCATGCGGTCGTCTTTGCGATAGCCCGGCTTCCATGTATGCGCTTGTTTCCTGCATTAGCTACAAAGACAGACAATTGAACGCATAATAACGTATAATAATGGGTTAGCTGAGATTCTTGATGCCGACGGACGCAAACTCATTTTCTCATGAATTCCTAACATATTCGCCGCATATTTTACTTAACAACCCTCATAATTCTAAATAAAAGGCCTAAGATGACGTGCATTTCTATCCGTTATCAGCTATCTAAAGAAACCCCAAGGTTCATAGCAGAAGCGGGATTGTCCCAATTTTAGATTTTTCTTAGAATTGAAAATTTACAGTACAGAAAAATTATGCATTAACAATGAAAAAAATTACAACATGCTAATAAAACAAAGGAAATTAGAGAAAAGGGTTAGAAAATTACTTACCCTTAAAGAACCGTTCTTCGCATAAATCCCTCCTTGATCCGTCACAAACAATTCGTACAGGACAACACCTCAAGAATTTACTCTATATTTTCTATAGAGGAAGAGAAACACATGAGGTATGGGCTCTGTGTTCTTTTGGGAAGAGGGAGAGAGTTTGAGAGAGAATGTTCTCAGAGGAGTATTCTGTGAGAAAATGCGTTGAGTGAATTCTTCTGATCATCCAGAATTGCATAGACCTTATGTATGCAAGAAGATGAAAAACGAAGTATCAAAACACCACACATTCCCCATTTCCACGATTGATTAAATGGAGAGAATTAAGGGCGGAGGGGGTTACAACTCCCTCCCAATATTAAATTCAAATAAATAATAAATTTAATTAATTTAATTTAATTATTTAATTAACACACACAAATATATACATATATATGTGATAACTACGTTATCATATATTTTATATATATTGAACTACATGTTATTTCAAATATAACACATAACCTATAGTTTTTATATTGTATCAAATACAATATAACCTATACTTATTAATTCTCTCAATAATACATGGTATTTAATACAAATCTAATTAATATTAAAATTAATTATATGAATTTCATCCATATAATTAGTATTCGAATCATATTCAAATATAATTCCTCTCAAAATAAATTTTATATTATAATGTATCAAACACATCATATTAATTATATCATATATGATTAAGCTAAATTAATTATATCACATATAATTCATTTCCTCAATTAATCTAAATAATTCAAATTAATCCAAAATTAATTTTCAATAATCTCTATTGAGTTACAGAGGGGGACCTTATGGGCCTGTAGATTGAAGCTTCAATGGTACTTGGATAATTAATTAAACTTCTTTACATTATCCAACATCCATTAACTGTCGGTCGCTCCATTAAAGATCGACAACTGCACACTTTACACTATAGATATATTTCTATGTCCATTGGATATAACTAGTCAATAATGTGATGAACCTTTACAAATTGTTCGTAAGTACAACTGGTTCAAAATTACCATTTTGTCCCTGTAGTTATATCTAATTAATTGGTATCATCGATCCCTCTAATGAACAATAAGACACAGCTCAACTAATGACCAAACCCCTCTCAGGCCAAGAGAGGGTGTGGCACCACATTGTTTAAGTCCGAGAATCAACCCTTAAGGGAGAAATTTATCTACTTACCTCAACATTAGATAACTTTGTTCCTAGCTCCTCGATCAAACAAATCCCTAAAATGTTAGGCTTATTGAGTCAGGGAATTAGTCACTTTCACCCATACAAATCAAATGACTGCCTTCATGGCAGGGAGTTTCACAACTCACTCAGGATTTAGGTCATGTCATCTATGGTCATCTTGGTGAAATGTAAGTCTCTATTATCAACAATGTTATATAATGAGACTAATCATTTCGTGGTCTGGTCTTATACAAGCCCCAAAATACCCCCGCTCACATTTCATCACATGAATGATTAGGATCATAATATTTGTAGCACTTTACAACAATTGTAACATTTACAAAGCGGGTCGTATTCATAGTGTCACTAGGATAAGGTACCCAGCCTTATCCATCTACTACATACTATTTAGGTTATCACTTAAATATGATCCACCTATATATCTCTACATATATTTTTAAGCTACAAAAGATAACCTTGGATATTAGTTTATTGGTTGATGGGTTAATGCTACTAAATGTTATATAAAATATCTCATATTTTATTAAATAAATAAAATTGTTTGTATATCACAATTACAAACTACATAATCTACGAGATTTAGGGCATCAATCCCAATACTATCATCTCCAGCTCCCCTTCTTTCGATTTTGCATGCGTCGGTACTCAATCGTTCATCAACTTTAGCAGTTCCCTTTGTGTGCTTCAATTTTTGCTCGTTCAATTCACTCGCTCCTTTTACAGCCAACAAACTGCATTTGAAGAGTCAAAGTCTTTAATGTTTTTGTAAATAATCTTCAGGTTGGTAATAAAACACCGAATGTATATATTTTTCTAAATGGATTTGTCATATTCTAGTTTTATTATTCAATTTTTAGAAGAAAGAGGTTCAAAAATTTTTTCATGTGCTTTCTTGTGCTATTATGCTTCTCCTGTTTTTTCATGGATACGTGGATTTTTAAT
Source organism: Benincasa hispida (assembly GCF_009727055.1). NCBI lineage: Eukaryota > Viridiplantae > Streptophyta > Magnoliopsida > Cucurbitales > Cucurbitaceae > Benincasa > Benincasa hispida. The sequence goes on from NC_052359.1 coordinate 55,921,915, forward strand.
ACTTTTCTTTTTAGAGTTAGTTGTTGTTATGATGTTTGTTTGAAGTTTGAAGATTGAAGTTTCAAATAGATATTAGACATCTTAGACTTTTAATGGATATTGTTATGATGTTTTTAAATGTACCAAAAAATAGAAAAGAAAAAACAGTGAAAAAAAAACCAGACAACTCATCCCAGCCCAACTCGGGTTGGGTTGGGTTGGAGATCCTACTAGGGTCATTCGGGTAGCCAACCCGACCAACCCAAGTTTTCAAGTTGGTAAAAAAAAATCCTCCAACCCAACCAAACCTGTGTATACCCCTACCTATACCCTTGCCCAACAAGGGTTCGGCTTAGGATGTCTGACCCATTCCAAGTCTAACTCTCGAAACAATCACCCCTAAAAGGGGTTAGACTAATTCTTTGATTATGTGGGGTCTTCTGTCGAATTCCTCTCAATATTCCAATGAAATTTAGTATTTTGTAGATTCTCTACATGCTTTACATCGTTGTAGAGCTATTGAAGACTTCTATTTTGCTAAATGCACTCGCAATTTTGTAATGATCTCAAACATCATCGATTTGGCTTGAAGAGACTATCCTCCATGGGTGGATTTTTTTTTAATAGCCAATAGTTGATCTTTCTTTTATTCTTCCCCTTTTTCTTTTCTATATACACTTTTTTTATGATTCGGTCTGTTTTTCATATATTCTAAAAGAAAAAATAGTATGTTATGTTGCTATCTAATTAATGATGTTAACGATAAAGCCTACATAGAATCATTATTCAGAGTTTAAGATTGTAATTGATTTTTTTTCAGAGACGGAAAAGGTACAATGGCCAAAAGTACAATAATTTACTTATAATTAACTTTGCAACAAATAAATTCATACAATTGAAAATTTGGAAATGACATGTGATTGGAGAACAAGACATTTTTACTCGTATCTCTTATCATAGGGTTAATTAGATTTTTAAGGTGATTTTCTAATTTAATTAGGGAAAAGGGGGTGATTTGAACTTATTTAGGGGAAAGAGGTAGATTTTTTGTCCTTATCCAAATGTAAAAAAGAATGCGTTTGTTAAATAGATGCATTCTGGCCTGCGTCAGAGTGAGTTGTCAACTTACTCTTAATGTGTCTGTCATTCAGACCCCAATTTCGTCTTCTTCCGCCTCATTCCCCCTTAAAACAGTTTATCTTCCCCTTCATTTTTTCATCTTCACCCGGACCGTATTCATCTTCCCCTTCATCACTGAATTTTCATTTCATCTTCACCCAAAAGAAAATTTCATCTTCCTTTACAGTTAACAAATTTTCATCTTTCTTCATCTTCCTTTACTGACAACAAACATCCAAAAATTCCCTTTATTTCTTCCACCTTCTTCCTTTATTTTCAAATATCGATCATCTTCTACCTTCATTTTCACCTTCATATTATTAATTTGTTTTAGTGTAGTATTTTATTTGATAAGTTGATATATTTTTGTTATTTAACAAAAAAAATAAGTTTTTGACAATCTTTTCGGATTTTTTTAATGTTTATTTTGTTTACCGTGGATATTATATTGAATAAAAGTTCTAGAAACTATTATTCAAAGTTTTTTTTGGTAAAGTGCAATATTTTTCTTTTAATAAGTTGATATATTTTTTATAGTGGGTTAATTTCTTTTGTATTGATTCTCACAATTTTTTTTATATTGGTTTAATTTCATAGATTATCATAAGGGAGAATTACATGTGATTAACATTGTGTTATATATGTTTGGATTAAGTATTAAAAATTTGTTATTAGACTTCTAAATGATTCTAGATTTTTTAATGACATAATACTTTGTTTATATTGAAATGATTAGCTTTGAAAAAGAAAAAATTTACATTTGAAATCATTAATAATTTATTTTTCTCTATTTTTTTTAGCATCATACGTAATAGAAAAATAGTAAAAATCACATTTTCCATATCTTTTAGCATCACATGTAAAATTGAGAGATTTTTTTACAAGAAAAAAAAATCACATTTTCTCCATACTTTTAGTAAAAATAATCTAACTCAAATTTTTAAAAATAAAATATTATCTTTAATTCAAGTTCAAAGAATATTTAACGAAATTTAAAAATAAGTATTTAAATATGTTCCTAATGGAGAAAAATAAATCTTTTTAAATGTAAAATTTATATTTAAATATTTTTTTATTTTGCCAAAATTTTAAAATTTATTAGTAGTTTTAAATGTAAAATTAAGTATATGTTTCTAATGGAAAAAAATAGTGATATTACTTTATTTTATGGAGAAAAAAAAAACTAAAACGACTTAAAGAAAGAAAATGAAATCTAAAAATAGATATTTACATAAGAATTTAAAGTTAATAGTGGTATTGAATTTAAACTAAAACATTTTATTTTATAATGTATTAATTGTAGATTTTATTTTATAGTGGATTAATAGGATAATTTTTTTTATAGTCGATTAATTGGACGTTTTATTTCTGAAATGAAACAAAAATGTAAAATGTCCATAAATTTGTATTAATTTTTTTATGTTTTATTTACAATGGCTATTATTTCTGAGAAACTCTACAATCAAGTCATTCAAATGTTATGTATATAATTATTTACTATTATTTGGAATGATGTATTGATTATTGATTGTTGAATATTGAATGTTTGAATTTTAATGTTAATGTTATTGTTAGTATTATTATTGTTGTTATTATTATGTTTACTGTTTATTTAATCAATTTATTTTGGATTATTCACCTTAATATTGTAAATTTTATGATGATTAAAGAACAAAGATTCATGTCAATATAAAAGAATATTTATCATTGATTTATGGTCAAATGATGATGCATGACTTAACAATGTTTATCATGACTTTATATGTACCTTTTATTATTCTTCTGTTTGAAGGTGGATATTATTTTAAAGAAAAAAACATTCCTTTATTTTTTTAAAAAAATTCCTTTATACAAATAGTAATAACACATTAACATAGTTGACCTAATATATACTTACATATATTATGATAAATATCATATTGCATTGACCAAATTATGATGGACGTTGTGGAATTTTTATGTTATATGCATAGAAACATTGTTAATGGGCCAAACGTGATAGAATATAATAGGCAACCATCTCTTCATATAAACATGCATCATCAAGTTGACTTCAACACATTAATCGATGGATTATGTGATGTATTATCTATAAATAGAGATGATGAGATAGAGGTAATATTTAGATATGGTAATTATGTAGCGAGATCTACTTTCTATATCCCCATCTCATTACGAAGTGGGGCTGATGTACGGTTCATGATGTGCAACGCTCCATACCCTCTAAATAGAGTTGAACTATATATATCACAGCCCAGTGTCCCAAGTCCATCCTCAAGAGAGAAGAAGTTGAAATTACTATTGAGTTGGAAAGTCATAATGTGGAGGATGAGCATTGTGATCCAACTATTGCCACAAACGACGAAGAAGTTGAAATAGACGATGATGATATCGATCTAGATCAACTACCTGGTCAATTTTATAGCATTCATGAAGTCTTCAAAACATTTATTGAGATAGACCTGAACGAGATGAACATTGAACCCGATCCAACAATGGGGGAAGACAGTAATATGGGGTCTGATTCACTGCTTAAGGAGATGATATTCAATTCTAAACTGGATTTAAAAAATGCAGTGAAAAACTATTCAATCATTCAATATCAAAATTTTGAAGTCATTGAGTCGAAGAAAACAACATAGGATGTTAGGTGTAAAAGATATGACAATGGGTGCATGTGGAGACTTCGCGCGGTTTGCCGTAAAAAACACGGTAAATTTGAAATTACCCAATATAATGGCTCACATTTCTATATGTATGCAAGACTGAGCCAGGATCACAATCAATTGGACTCGGATCTAATTGCATCTGAGGTAAACAACATAGTGAAAAAAAAATTGTCAATTGACATCAAAACATTACAAGATATTATCTTGAAAAAGTATGGTTATTCTGTTAGTTACTGGAAAGTGTGGGACAGAAGAAGAAAAGAAATTGCGAAGATATTCAGAGATTAGATCGAATTATACAATTTGCTGCCTAAATGGATGAATATCTTTCAAATCACAAACCCCGGTACAGTAGTCCTTTAGAGGCTAAATGAGGTGGATTGTGATGAAAGGATTGTAATGTTCAATAGCGTTTTTTGGTCGTTTGGACCTGTTATTGAGGGTTTCAAACATTGCAAGCCGCTACTTCAAACTGATGGAACCCATTTGTATGGGAAGTATGAAGGAACATTGTTAATAGCTACCTTAGTCGATGCAAATGGTCACGTATATCTAGTTGCATATGCTATTGTACCAGAGGAAAGTGCTAACTCATGGGGCTGGTTTTTGAGAAATTTAGTTATTTATTGTAATTGTCCTTATTGATTATAACTTCTTTTACTTATTTATTCTTTATTAATTGTTAATGTATTTATTGATTGTATTTATACAATGAAGGGTGTATTCTTTATTAATTGTCATTGTATTTATTGATTGGAATCACATTAATTTTTACATATTTAAGTTACATTTAATATTGTTTTTATGGGATCCGATGGACGAGTATGTTACCACAGAGCCATACAACGACTTGGCTTTGTATTTATAGCGCAACCATAGATCTGAGGCTATTTGGGAAGACGAGCATATCGATGCTATGCATTGTCAGCGAAGAAAGGTTGTTATTCGAAGGCACGAGAACCTAGATCCTCGTATATTGAACTATCTATGAGCTGCAGGATTCTACAAAATCTCTTGTATAAAATTTATACAACTAGACTGACATATGATTACGACATTAGTGGAATGATGGCGGTAGGAGACACACACTTTCCACATGTTATATGGAGAGTGTACAATTACACTTCAAGATGTAGCTATTTAATTTGGACTCCTGATTAATGGAAGGCCATTGATCGGGTCACTAAATTATGACTGTGAACAATTTTGTGCCCTTCTTTTAGGCGTAACCACGAATGACGTCGTTCTTAAAGGAGGTCGTCTAAGCCTACCATGGTTAGCTGATCAATTTAACAACTTCACCCATCTACCAGATAATGCAGATGAAGAGGACCTGCAACGATATGCTCGAGCATATGTTCTCACGTTGATTAGAGGATTGGTATTTCCCAAAAAATCCAATAGCAGATTGCACATGATGTATCTTCCTCTCTTGGTAGATTTTGATGTTGTCGGGACTTACAGTTGGGGGGCTAGATGTCTTGCATGGTTATATAGGAAACTATGCAAGAGTGCAGTTATACATGGAAAAGACATTGCAGACCCATTTCTATTGCTGCAGATTTGAGCATGGGATCGATTTCCTCTTCTAGCGCCTCGACGACTCCATCGATACGAGAATAACTTAGGTGACAGACCACTTGCAGTACGGTAAGCATATTTACCTCATTATTGTTGTGTTCATTATGAAATACTAATAGCTAAAATTCAACTTGTGATTACTATAGATGGAATGACAACTATTATGTAATTAGAGCACCGACGCATGTTCTAGTATAGTATAGACACATACTAGATATACATATGCCTAACCAGGTAATATTTTATTCATTCATATATCATATATTCATAATGTTTCAATCTTCTGGTTCATTCATATTTTGACACACATGCATGCAGATTATTTGGGAGCCATATAATCATCTCATCTAACTATTGCCACCATACTGTCTCGATGGTAATGAGATATGGATATCCAGATGTCCATTCATATGCTTCTTCGTTGTGGAGTGGCATCACCTAGATCGTGTGATACGTCAATTTGGGATGTTGCAGCAAATTCCTCAACCATGCAACACAGGTACCCGACTTCATTCACACGATCTAAAGGGCAGACATGAGAGAGACTGGGTTGCATATTTGGCTCCTCAAATTTCAATATGGAAAAATCGTTAGAGTTTAGTTGTTAATGGACCTCCTATTAACAACGGTGTAGGTACTGAGCCTGGATATATTGAATGGTATACCACTGTGAGCAGGCGGTACATAACTAAAACAGAAGCATCCTATCACTTGTTGGTATGAGTTTATTGTTTACTAGGATTGTTTAATTTATTTCTTCTTTGCATACCAAAATAAATTTTAAAGTCATTGACTTGTTATTCAATTCTTTTTCAGGTCGAACTTCCAAATTTCCATTATCTGCTCAAAGTGCCTTGCATAGACTCAACTCTATATATCGAGTGCGATATTTTGATGGTGATGTTCCAATGGAAGAACAAGGTGATCTAGCAAGACATCAGGATGTTCTTATTTGATCTAATGTTTGGAATGAATATCAAACAATGCCACTCGATCATTTTACACATACTTCCATGATGTCCTCTCCCTCAACATTTGAATTTTTTCCAACAACCCTCAGTACACTAAGTATGGAAGAAGGACAAGCTTCACATGTCCATCCAGATGTCCATGACCAGTATGTGACATATCAACAACGTAGTGAGGGTATACACTTTACAGAGGAAAGTCAACCACCAAGTGTAAGAGGGCATGGCGATCGTAGACACTATGTGACTCAACATGATCGATCTAGGGGTAATAGAAGATCTTCTTCTAGTCGTGAATAAAGAACATTGTACATATAATTAAATTTATTAATGAAATTCAATCATGAAAATGTACTTGCAGTCTACAACACATCCTAAAGAACCTTGAATATTATTTACAATAGTCGGAAGTTAATATCTATATTTTTGCATAAATTTCTAACAACTTTAGACAAAAGAAATAATTTGAAATTAGAAATTAATATTGAGTATATCAAATCAATCATAGAAATTTCTTAATCTCAAAATAACATTATTGTTTATACTGTTAAAAAACTAGGAATATTACTATCAAAATAAAAAACGAGATTAGTGAGATAGTTGATTTTAAGTAACAATGATTTAGAATTAAACAAATGGAATATTATTAACTATAGAAAAACATAAATAATGAAAGAGTTGAGTTTCGGGTTGTTTCAAAATTTAAAGTTGGTTCATTAGAAGTTAAAAGAATTAAAAAAATAAAAGCAAAAATATTTTATTATTTTATTAATGAACTTATTAAATTTTGGATTATTTTTTTATTATTATTATTATTTTAGGAATGCGTCTCCTCTAGAGACGCATCCTTATTTTATTTTATTTTTTAATATATGCATCTCTTGAAGAGACACATTCGGATAAGGATAAAAAATCTACACCTTTCCCCTAAATAAGTTCAAATCACCCCTTTTTTTTAATTAAATTAGAAAATCACCCAAAAATCTAATTAACCCCTAATAATGAATCAAAGGTAGTCTATAATCTATAATATATCTAAAAGGGGCAAAGTGGAAAAATCTTTACGTTCCTATTTTACTCCTTATATTTAGATATATACCTACTATACCCTTGTTAGTTATTTATATGTGAACCTTTGCACATTTTCTAGCATCATTTCATTCAACAAAACATCTTTTCATTTTGACCCCTCACGAATCAAAATCCTCACACACTTTTCTAACAAAGCATCATTTCATTTAATATGTGTAATGTGAGATTAGAGATTTTAGAGGCAATCCATGACATTGGGCCACCGGCAATATCTTCAAGTAAACAATCTTAATAGAACAATATAAGTGTTCATTTTGGTTATATATTTTCAATGTGTTGTTATTATTATATTTTTTTTTTTTGGCCAAATAGAGAAACTCTTCTTATGTTTTTGTCTATTAAAAAGAGAAAAAAAAAAAGAGTAGAAACAATAGAGAATAGAGAAGAGAGAGGAGTGATTTTCAATAAATCATTCTCAATAAAACGGTTGGAATGCCTTGAATTTGTTAAAATTAATTAGAGTTTGGTTATTTTAATTAATTAAAGTTTTTTTTTTCTAGATTAGTGAAAGCATAATTAGAGAAAGTTGATTGAGAGAAAAATGTGATAGGAAGAACATGGGAGAGATATAGAGAAGATTTGAGAAAATTAAGAAATGGAGAGATATGGAGAGAGTTAGAATATAATCTTCCTAATTTAAAATTTTAAGATCTTTAGTAAGATTAATTATATTATAGTAATTCTTTTGTCAAAAAGTTATATTATATTGATTCTCCTCATATTTTTATTTATTTTTATTATCTAATATAAATTTTCTTGTATTAATTCTTAACCACATATATTTATCGCTACATTTACGAGATGAAACTCTTTTTAACCTTTCTTAAATTAACAAAATCAAATGACTATATAATTCTATTCATTTCAAGCGTTTTGTTACTTAATTTGAAATAGAGGTATTAAATTCTTCTAAACAAAAAGATAAGAGGTATTAAATAATCAAATAATGTTTCATGGAATGTAAAAATAACAAACAAGCTCTCTTTTTTCATTCTTTCTAAAAATTAAGATATTCATTTAAATAATAATAATAAATAGCAATAATAATTAGGCTTTTTCTATACAATAAATATTAGCATACATATTAAAAATATTAAACTTTTGAGATTTTTTAAACAAAACTTTTTGTTTAATTTTGTATGTATAAAAGTTAATTGAAGTGTCTATTTACCATTTTAAACATAACACGGAATTATTGGTAAGAAAATATAATAATGAGATGTTTTTGTTTATTTAAATAAAAAAAAATTACATAATTTTAACATATAAAGAAAAAAATCTTGGAAAAAAACTATAACGATAACAATACAAACAAAATCTCTAGAAAAAAACTACAACCATACATAAATATCCACCAAATTAGAAGATTTATCTCATACATAATAGGTATTAGACATAATTTGGTTTTGTAAATATTAGGAAGTCGGTATTGATTTATGTGGTTTTGAAAAAGTGTAGTATTCACCAAATCTATTAATTTCTATATAAATAAATGCTAAAAAATTTACTATATTTAAATTTTTTTAATTAAGATTACGAGATTTTAAGTACACTGCATATGTTCCTTAACTAGTATAATTAAATAATAAGTAAAGGGGAAGTAAAAAGCTTTTTTTTTTTTTAATAGTTGATTGCATCAAACTTGTTCTTAAATCACCGATTAACTAAAAAATTAATTTGATGAGGGAAGGAAAATTTAATATTATATAATCTAACCATCTTGAAATTGAGAGTAAATACAAATGTTTAGTGGTATTGACGTGCGCTTCGATTCAAGAGGTCGGAGGTTCAGTCCCCCATTCGTAATTATTGTACTTAAAAAAATACAAAATGTGCATAATATTATTGAGTAGAGGTTGACACTTGAATAGAAAATAGTACAAGTATGATTAGCTGTTACTAATAACAAAACCCAACCAATGAAAGAATAAAATAATATCTATAGATATTTTCTCTAATAGTATGGTCTAACTCGAACTTTTATCATATCTATATTATTTTATAACTATAGAGCATAACTGTATAGGATTATCAAAATATCCTCGTTGAACTTATAAAATATGAGTAGAATCAACTCGAGCATAATTTGTTATTATTATTTTTTAGTTCTACAACATGTGGGAGTAGAGATTCAAATCTTTGACATTTTTCTTTGTCGACGATTGATATCTTAGTTTTTAACATAATTTTAATTATTTTTTAAATACAATAAGTATGGTGAATGGAAGCTTCAACCTTCTGACTTAGAATCATAACAATGAGATAGATGGAAAATAGAGAGGGGCCACAATAGCAAAACAAGAGTAAAGAGAATTGAATGTGAGGAAATTGGAGTATCTAACACATAGGGTTAGAATCAAAAGCCCATGAACTCATTATTTTCATGTTTACATGCATTAACAAGACTAGTATGGGCCTATTTTCTTAAGCCCACATATTCAATATGATTAAATGCAACAATAATATGGCATGGATTTTATTTTATTTTATTCATAAAAAATTAATGGTACGTGTTAGGTTTCGTATAATATTTAAATATTGTTGAAAAATAATCAACAATAGGAGGTAGGAGATAGGATCACCTCAGTACTTGAATAACACTATTGAAGGACAATGGATTATTAGAAATAAAAAAAAAAATAGGTCTCGTTTAGTAATCATTTTGTTTTTTAAAATTAAGTCTACGGACACTACTTCAACTTTCAAATTTCTTCCTTTAGTATCTATTTTTTTTTACCAATGGTTTAAAAACCAAGTCAAATTTTAAGAGCTCAAAAAGAATAACTTTCAAAATGTTGCTTTTATTTTGGAAATTTAGCTAAGAATTTAACTATTGCACTTAAAAAAGATGCAAATCATAGTAAGAAATATAGATAAAACAGACTTTATTTTTAAAAACAAAAACCAAAATTAAAATAGTTACCAAAGTGAGTCTTAGAAAGGAAGTTGAAACTTTTTAAAATGGAGTGATTAGATAGATAGAATAATTTTAAAGATCTTGTTTTTTTTTTTTTTTTTAAATAATTTTTAGAACTTAATTAAACACTTAAATAGTTTTCTAAAGAAACTAAAAACTGTAGTAAATAAACCACAATAAAACAATCATGATTATGAAATCGAAGCCTAAATAATTAACAAAATCATATTTATTATAGGTTGAATTTAGGCTAAAGGCCCATTCGTCACAACCTACAAGGTATGACGAGCACAAGTACTAAAAGAGATAATAAACCTTGGTAAACATTTGTTCTACCTCAGTAACATGAATATAGCCCACATAAATAATAGGGGTAGTGTCAGACCATTAAAGGGTACAAATAAGGAGGTATATGACTATAATTACTTTTGATAGTGATTAAAGCAAGCACTAGTAGAGCGTAGGACATTTATTATCACCATAAATAGATATTTTTTTAAATAATATTACTTTAATAAATAATGGCAAAAATAGTTTTGAACGAAAAATATTGACAAAAATAGAGTTAAAAAATAGTGGATTCATACACAATCATAAGAAAACGTGTATGCGTTACACAATTTATCTTATACCGATCCACGATTTAAACTCCACTTGACTTCAAATATTCCCCAAAAATCTCCCCAAAATCCCCCGTTTACAGGTTTGATCTCCGAAAATCTCCATTCCCCAAAAATCTTCCCAAAATTGTGGAGCCTTTCTCTCCTTCTTCTTTTTCTCTTTCTTTCCATTCTTCTCTTTTCTCTTTCTTCTTAAAAAAATCTCAACCTTTTGGTTTTTCTCATTTAATTAATTAAAATTTTCATATTCCAATGTCTATCGCTGTATACCTCTTTATTTTCATATTCCAACGTCTACAATTGTCTCTTCATAAAATTGTCCATTTGATTTCTTCATTTAATTAATTACAATTTTCAATTCTCATATTCCACATTTTTTTCTCCTTTTTTTCACACAATCCTTTCAGTAAAGAAAGAGATGAGGGCCATGTATAAAAGAAAATTGTAAAAAAAAAAAAAAAAAAAAACCTCATAGATGGAGTCACGATTTTGGACTCATGGCAGCCACCTAGTAGCTGCGTTATGTTGGTGGTGACACAATTAATGAAAATCATGTACCGGGTACACGATTTTTATCCCAAGTAAACCCACTTTATTTTTGTCAATAGTTTTATCTTTAACTTTATTTCTAAAATTTATTTCTTCAACCACTTTATTGTTAAAAAAAAATTTCTCCAATATCATTGGAAAAAGACATGTTTAATATTCAATTGAGTTTTTTATTTCTTCAATTTAAAAAACGTTTCTAAAAATGTTAATGCTTATTTGATAACTACCTCATTTTAAGTTTTTTGTTCTTGAAAATCTCACCATTTCCTACTCATATTTTTCTTAATTTTATACAAACATTTGAATTCTTAACAAATTTTCAAAATAAAAAATAATATATTTTTTTAAAACTATTTTTTTTAATTTTCAAAATGTGACTTTGATTTTGACAACGATCATAAAATCAACCAGACCATGTAAACCATTAGCTTGAACTAATACTCGTAGACTTGTTACTTTTTTAAAACAAAGACCAAATAATTGTCAAATACGACTTAAGAATTTTCAAAAACAAAATAAAATCCTTTTAAAAAAACATAGTCCTAGTTTTGGAAACAAGCACGTTTTCTTTTTATTAAACCAAGATAGTTACGACACTAAAATTCTCTTGTGATCTACTCGTTAAATAAAATCACAGAAAAATAGTTTTCAAAATTTTGTTTGGATTTTTCGAAATTCGAGTAAGAATTCATATGTTTACGTATTATGATCATAATACAATGGCATGAATCAAACATTTTCAAAAGCTAAAAAACTCAAATATCAAAAAGGTTTTTTTTTAAAAAAATATTATATTTGCTAACAGAAAATTCGGTGATCATGACAACCACATTTTCGATTCAGCTAATGCTAAAATGGATTCTTCATCTCTTCATTTCTCATCCACAAGGAATCACCAAATCGCAACTCCACAACAACTTCTCTTTGTCGTCTTCCACTTAAGGTGTTCAAACCATCGGGGTTTCACCTTCGCCGATAAGTTCAACGGAGATCACACAAGCGAATGCTTGGTAACTGTATATTTGTATGTCACTTTGCCGTTTGGATATATTCTTCTGAGTACATTGGTCCTCTAGGGTTTTTGGTTGCTGAAATAGGAATTTTATGGCGACCAGAGTGAAACAACTTATTTAGGGAAAATGAGTGATTTTTTTTGTCCCTATCAAAGTGCGTCCTCTTGAAGAGTCACATTTGGGAATATTTTATTATTACCGCATTTTAAAAAATATTAAATCGATCATTCGAGAATATTTTATTATTTTTTCCCATACGCTGCATTATGTTGAACACGATCGTTTAGTAATCATTTATTAAATTACTATGCGATCGTTTAATAAATTATACACGATCGCTTAGTAATTTATACACAATCGCTTAGTAAATTATCTAGTAATTTATAGTAATTTATACATGATCGCTTAGTAAATTATACACAATCGCTTAGTAATTTATACACGATCGTTCACTTATCAATGATTTGTTTATCCAATTGTAGATGACGTTACTTCGCATCTTTGTACGATTTGGTGGGGATTGGGATGAGTCCGGAAGAAATTATGTTGGTGGCACTTAGTTATTTATATTCTGTACAACACCAATTGTATTGTACAATATGTAATTTTAGCACAAATTTATTTAAATGATCCCTTAGTTATTTATTTGCTTAGTTAAATATACAACACCAATTGTATTCTACAAATTTAGCATAAATTTATCAACGAAAACTAAACGATCGTGTAACAGTTAGGTAAACGATCGCTTAGTATTATCTAAACGATCGCTTAACAAAACCTAAACGATCACTTCGTATTAGCTAAATGATCGCTTAGTATTATAAATTAGTACATGATCGCATAATGGATATCTAAACGATCGCTAACAATTAACTAAACGATCGCTTAGTATTATCTAAATGATCGCTTATTATTAGCCAAATGATCACATAATGGATATTGAAACAATCGCGGAACAGTTAGCTAAACGATCGCTTAGTATTCTCTAAACGATCGCTAAACAAAACCTAAACGATCGCTTAGTATTAACTAAACGATCGAATAACAAAACCTAAGTGATCGCTTAGTATTAGCCAAACGATTGCTTTATAAATTAGTACACGATCGCGTAATGGATATCTAAACGATCGCTTAGTAATATCTATCCAATCGCTTAGTAATATCTATCTGATCCCTCAGTATTCTCTATCCGATCGCTTAGTAATATCTATTATTGATTTGATAGTAATATTGCTATTTTGAGATTAAGAAATTGCTATGATTGATTTGATATACTCGATATTAATTTTTAATTTCAAATTATTTTTTTTGTTTAAAGTTGTTAGAAACTTATGCAAAAATATAGATATTAACTTTCGACTATTGTAAATAATTGAATTTCAAGTGCATTTTCGTATTTGAATTTCATTAATAAATTTAATCATATATACAATGTTCTTTATTCATGACTAGAAGAAGATCCTCTATTACACCTAGATCGATTATGTTGAGTGACATAGTATCCACGATCGCCACGCCCTCTTACATTTGGAGGTTGACTTTCCTCTAGAAAGTGTATAGCCTCACTGCGTTGTCGATATGTAACATACTAGTCATGGATATTTGGATGGACATGAGAAGTTTGTCTTTCTTCCATGCTTAGCGTACTGAAGGTTGTTGGAAAAAAACCAAATGTTGAGGGAGAGGGCATCATAGAAGTGTATTGATCGGCTGGCGTTGTTAGATATTCATTCCGAATATTAGGTTGAATAGGAACATCTTCATGTCTTGCTGGATTACCTTGTTCTTCCATTGGAACGACACCATCGAAATATCACACTCGATCGTTTATATATCCATTACGCAATAGTGTACTAATTTATAATACTAAGCGATCGTTTGGCTAATACTAAGCAATCGCTTAGGTTTTGTTAAGCAATCGTTTAGATAATACTAAGTGATCGTTTACCTAACTGTTATGCGATCGTTTAGATAAATTTGTGTTAATTTTGTAGAATACAATTGGTGTTGTACATTTAACTAAGTGATCGTTTAGATAAATTTGTGCTAAAATTACTAAGCGATCGTGTATAACTTACTAAGCGATCATGTATAATTTACTAAGCGATTATATGCGATCGTGCATAATTTACTAAACGATCGCATAGTAATTTACTAAATAAAATATTCTCGAATGACACATTAAATGATCATGTATAAATTACTAAACGATCGCATAGTAATTTACTAAGTGATTGTGTGCGATTTTGTTCAACAGACGCATTAATACGCCGTGAGGGGAAAAAAACTAAATAGTATATTCCCAAATGACCAGTTTAATTTTTTTTTTTAAATGCGGCGTACGGGGCTAAAAAAAAATATTTCAGAATGCGTCTCTTCAAGAGGCGCACTTGGGTGGGAACAAAAAAAACCCACCAATTTTTCCTAAATAAGTTGAAAATCACCCCTTTCCTCAATTAACTTTCAAAACCACCCCAATCTAAATATTCCGGTTTTTCAAAATAATCAATTAAAAAAAAAAAGAAAAAAATTGGAAGTGTAATATTTTTTTTATAAGTATCGTTTTATTAGTACTTCATAATTTTCGTATTTTCTGTCTAAAAACATGAATTTTTAATCAATTTCTCTTTTAAAAAACTATTTGACATTCCAATTTCATTTTATAGGTATTGTTTTGTTACTACTTCTTTGGCATAATTTTTATCTTTTCAATCTAAATACTTCCATTTTTAGTCCATTTTTTTTAACAAAACTCTTTTTTAGAGAACATTCGGGACAAGAAATATCCTTAAACTATAATAACTATATTTTACTATCATAAATACTATATGTCGGTTGTTACAGTATTTACTATTTGTTACCGTTTTTACTATTTTACCTTCATCATATTTTTATTCTTTATTACGGTGTTTACTATTTCATTTTCAAACTAAAATAGTTTACACCTCAAATACATACTATTATAACTTCAACTAAAATAATTTACACCTCAAACACAAATTATTATAAGCCAACTATAATAACCTAAGATTATAATAATCAACTTTTTGTCCCAAACGTCCCCAATGTTCAAACTTTGGTTAGTTTTTAAAAACACTCCTAAAACATAGATAACTAAATTAAAAAAAATCAATAGAGCATTATCTGTAATTTATTTTTTAATAACCCTTTGATTTTTGTTTTTGATTTTTGAAATGAACTTTATTTTGATATATTTATGTACTTTTAGGGTCGGATGGTTCATGTTTTGTTATATGAACATTTTATATTTTGTTTGTTTTTTAGGATTTCATTTTTTAAATCCGAATATTATAAAATTAATATGGCCTACTTACATGTGTGATTTTTATACCCAAGAGATATGGATAATAAAAATATGATTTAATTAATTGATAAATAATATAAATTAATCACTTTTATTAATCTCTTAATTAATTATTAAACATAAATATTATTTAGACTCAATAAATTTCAACAAATATATTTACTATTAATATTTTATGTTATTTTAAATATTTAATATAAATTTTATTATTAATTATTATTATTCTATTTAATTTATATTAAATTAATTATCTTTAACAATTAAATTAAATAATATAATTGATATTTAATATAAAAATACATTTACTTTATGTTAAGTAATTAAATAATGCAAAATTTAACTTACCACTGCATTAATTGTTTTCTTACCTTAGTAATTCGTTAATTTTGATTTCTATATACAAAATTGGTATATCAAACACACATATTTAACTTCCATATTAATTATATTGCATGCTCAAACACGCCTTATATTTAATATTCATATATTAGAATATTTAAATTTCATATATTTAATATTCATACTCATAAAATAATTTATGCGATCTAAATAGCGCTTTTGGAGTTTTTTTTTTCTTTTTTAAAAAAGGCTAAATTTTGAAAACTAAAACAATAGTTTTTGAAAGTGTTCTTTTCCTTTTTTTTTTAAGGACTTTTGACTAAAAAATCAGTTTGGCTAGGGAAAATGAAAACTAAAAAAGTTGAAAAAAAAAACCACAATTTCTAAAAACTTAAAATTAAATGGTTATCCATGGGAGTCTAAATTTGTAACTTGTTAAATTTATTTTTATTGCATGTATAATGTAATAATAAATATTAACCTTTTATTATTCGTATTTAATTTTAATTTAATATTGAACTAAAAAAAAAATTTAATCTCAATAGTTTACCTTTTTACTCTTTTTCTCTTATGAAATTAATATGACGTTTAGATGTGTGACATTTTTCTTCAAAACAGGGAAATCGAAATAATGACCTGATCTTTTGATAAGAGAATTGTTTCCACAAACTTAATAAATTCAACCTTTGCAAATACAAGAGAAAAAAATAATATTAGTTTTCATTTTCAATAATATCTTTGAACTATAAATTTGGGTTAGAGTTGCAATTTTCCCCTACTAAAGGAAAAAAAATCAATAAAAGTCAAGTTTTGTGCTAAAGTTAATTTGATTAATACACCAAATAAATTTTAAATAGTTTCACCAAAATTTACAACTTTTTAAAGAAGCACTGATTTTTGTTTTCTTTGAAATTTGTGAATGTATACCAAATTTATGTTTTATTTCTATTTTTTTTAGTATAACAGAGGATTTGAACCACATATTTATTGGTCATTAACACATTCATATGCTTGTTGAGTTATGTTCAAAATAATAATTATTTATTAATTACGGTAAATACAATAATAAAAAAATTTTAAGTTACTAATTCTTTTTAGTATTAGTTTAATTGATTAACCATTTAAATATAATTTCATTTAATAACTTAATCTTATTATTTAGTTTCAGTTTTAATTAAGTTAATGCTTATAAATTTTAGCTATTTATTTATAATATTAAGTTAGTACTACTAATAAATCTTTATTCATTATGTTTGTTTGATTATTAATTCATAGTGAAATCAAAATTTATTATTTCTTATATATTAATATCAATAGTCATATTTAATATTAATTATTAGGTTTACTATTTGGACTCTGTAATTCTGGCTTTACTCCATTTTAGTTCCCATCTTTTCAAATGTCATTTTGGTCCTTATATTTTAAAGTTTAAGTCATTTTGGTCCTTATATTTTTTAAAATAGGTTATTTTGGTCATTATTATGTTTTTTAACTTTGGTTCATTTTGGTCCTTAAACTTTAAGAAAATGACCATTTTGATCCCTTAAAAATGAAATAAAAATAGTTAACAAGTTAATAATTAAGGGGAAAAAAAGATTATTTGCTCATTACAATGCCATACAATTGTTCAGATAATTAAAATAAAATTTCACCAATGTGAACATAGTTGGAATATAAAAATCACGCCTCAATTAGTTTAGACAGATTTCTACATGTTAAACTTAAAAATCAATTGTATGACACTGCCTTATTATTTTTTTAAATACAATAATTGTGAAAGAAAGGTCGATCCTCCGATTTAAGTGAGGATGTGCATGTCAATTACTATTAAAGGTAAGTTGTATTAAATCTTAATTATCTTTCTAAATAATTAAAAGATTATTTCTCAATCCTCTACCATCCTACACATTACCAAATTCTCTTTCAATGTTGTTATTTTTGCTTTGAATGGTCTAAAAACAGAGTTGTCTTGGGTTGATGGGGTTGACTCCATCCAAGAAGAAAAAGATTCAGATACTTGAAGATTATGGAATTATCAAACCTTCTCGGTGTAAGATCTTATATGTATGAGAGTAAATGATGCGTGAGAATAAGATAGATGACTGTATTTGGTTGCTCATGAGAATGCTATCAGAATTTTATGAACAAAAATTATGTTTGCGTTTAATTATGTAATTAAACATGAAAATATTATTATAATTATAATAGATTAATAATTTAAAGAATAAAAAATATTCAATATATCAATAAAAAAATTAATTATGAATCAATAATAATTTTAATTATAAATATTTGTTGACAAAGTAATTAATAATTAAAATTAACCAATTAGTGCATTTAAAAAACGTTATACTAATTATAATCTAATACTTAATCATTTTTATTATTAATTAAGTTCAACATTAGTAATTTTCATTTTAATTAAATAATATAAGAAATATATTTTAATGGACAATATATTATATAAAAAGGGAAGAAAATGAGAAAAATATGATATATTAATAAAGAATACTAAAAAGTATTTTGTAAATATGATATGTTAATAATGAATGAAGTAATAAAAATTAATCAAAATAAATAATTAATTTCTTATAAATAGTTAGTGATGATTATATCTTCATAATGAATGATTAAATTAAAATTAATCTTAATAAATAATTACTTGATTATTGAAAAAAAACACTAAAGAAATTTATTATTTGTTGGAACGTACCATTGCGCAGCGAAAGTAACCAGGATACATAGACACACTAATTCATTAATTTTGGCAGAAGTGAAAGCATGCTTCAACAGAAATAAATGGGTTTCAAGACATACCTTTGAAGAACTTCCTCTTAGCTTGAAATCCAGTTGCAAATCTCCTCTGAATCTTGTTGTAGACCACCTCAAGATCTTTTCTACTATCCTCTTGGCGCTCTAGATTAAATAGTGGAACTCAAAATAAGCCTGAATTAAGGGAATTTAGAGACAAGCTCATGTCGCAACCCAAATGAAAAATGTCTTTCTTCTCTCAAATTTTTCAGAAAAATTTGATTGGTTGCATTACTTCAAAAAACTCAAATATCTTCAATATATTGCAGACATTTATGCAAAAAGATTTGCTGTATGAGATGCAGCTCATGCTTGGAGTTAATGAAGCTTGAAGAGTGGGTTGTTGGTAAGCTACTTGATGAAGACAATGGAGAAAATCAATTTTCTATTATGTGTTTTTTCCTTTCTTTTTCAATTTATCAAATATTGATTTCATAAATCAATTCTTTTAATAAAATTGAAAATATTATTAATTTTACAAAATTAATTTTCTTAATAAAACTAATAAACAATTTAAATAATTGTAATTAATATAATAACAAATATTAAATTAATTTTTACACAATTCCATTTCAAATATTTAAATCATATTTAAATATTATTTCTCCAATTTCATTTAATTCTAATTTGAACACTTTAAATTAATTTATCATGCTACTCTAGAGTGAATCCATTTACGAGCTAGTAGGGGGACCTCGCGGACCTATAGATCATGGGCTCCAACGATCCGAGATTAATTGGTTAAGCTCATTAGACCGAACTAACCCCCATTCGTTAACTAATGGGTGATTCCACTAAAGCCCATAGCTGAACTCCCCTTATTGTTGATATATTATGTCCACTCGATATAACCATGATTAGTAAGTTAACCCTTCACATGTTGTTTGTAATAACGGCTAGGTCGAATCTCTGTTTTATCCCCGAAATTATCTCTTGTTCATTAAGTTCCACCGATCCTCTAATGAATAATTGATTTGTGATCCAATCAACAAATTAAATCCCTCTCAGGCCAATGAGAGGGTGAGCCCTCTTGTTCAAGATCCAAAATCAGCACTTGAAGGGAACAACCTCTCTTCTAATCCTAATCGGGTATGAGTGAATTCCGTCTTGCACCATATGTCCCCAGTTATTCATTCGATATTATCCCCAAAATGGAAGGCTTATTGAGTAGAGACAGTTGGTCTACTTTCACCGTTTGTAGATCAAAGGACAATTCCGAATAAACAGGAGTTCATAGTTAGCTCAGGATTAAGGTCAAGTTACCTAGGTCATCGTTTTGAAATAGTCAGTCTTAAACAATAAACAACGTTATAAAGTAATAGTGACTGGTTTCGTAGTCCGATCTTGCACAAAACTTATTTGCACAGGACGTCCCTACTCCTCATGTCATAACATGCACGAATTAGGATTACTTCGTATGTATCACTTTACAACTCTTTGTAACAATTACAGAGTAGGCCACATCCAATAGTGTTACCAGAATAAGACACCCAATCTTATTCATATACTATAGATCATTTTGACTATTTACTCGAACCTAATCCACTTGTATGTCTCCACATAAAGTTCAAGTACTCATGTAATAGTCAAGGGACTTAGATTTATTGGATTTCTAAAAAACAATATATTTAATAACAACTTATTGAATTTTCAGAATAAGTTCTATTGTTTACAAACCAGGAGTTTTAGGACATAAAACCCAACAAACTCCCACTTGGACTAAAACTCCAGCGGTAACTTATATATCTGATATGTAAGACTGAGTTTTATAGAGAAATACAATAAACTAGGGCATCCCATACCCATGGTTTACCATTCGATATCCCATACCTGATATTTTTCTCACTACCCTAGGTTATTAACCTCTGGTATTTTTAGTCTTACTAGGTGATTCTCAAACACTTTAGTTGAGAGAATCATTGTAAGCATATTAGTGTACAATAGGCTTTTATTAAACTATATGAGGAATGCATCTAATTCTCAATAATGACAAGGAAGCACATTTTTCTCCCACTACATTGAGGTACTCTCAACTCTTTGATTAAGATGCATCTGACCTATCTTAACAACTCTTGTTAACAGTCAGATCTAGAAATCTTTAAACTTATTATACTTCGATCTTAGCCATTAAATATCTGAATATTTGCAAATGGTTTTTAACAATTTTATTTCTTAATAGAAATTGCTTTGAGATAGAACAAACATATTTCTGAGGATGAACATTTCATTCAAAACAAAAATATGTACAATATGTTCATTACATGATCACAAAAACAGGTAATTAAACCAAGCAGCAACTTCTCCTACTGGTCAAGCTGAGTAAGCGGTCTTCAGAAACTAAGTTTCCTGTTTAGCTTTCTCTGCTTTCTTCTCAGCAAGATATTTAGTGCAATTTCTCTTCCAGTGCCCTTCCTCGTTGCAGTGGAAATATTTCCCTTTCTTTATAGCGGTTTTCTTGCTTTTCTTGCCAGCAGGCTTCTTCTTCCCTTTCCCTTTATCTTTCTTCGCTGAAATAATCTTACTCTGCGAAGAGGAGGCAACATCAGGCTTGGAGGTAGGGTTGGCAAAATTCTCCACAGGCCCCCACCCCGATTGGGGCAGGGAATCCTCGATTTGACCGGGGATGGGGTCAAACTGGGGAAATTTTTCAGGGCCCCGTCCGGGGATGGTATCCCCGCCTCGACCCCGACCTCGACCTCGATTTTATATATTTATATTTTTAATATTTTATAAATATATATTTATAATATATAAAATAACTTATTTATATGTATGTTTATAGTGTATAGACTTATAGTGTTATGAGCCCAATATTGAATATCTAAATTCTAAATCTAAGTCCAAAAGTCAAGTCCAAATTTAAAAAATTAAAAAAAATCCTAAATTTTGAAAACACTACGTTGCGTCTGCCATCTGGTTAGTCTCTGCCTCTCTGGGTTGCGTTTGGGTTCGAGAAGACCTTCAGGCTTCACGCGTCCGTCTACCATACCGTTCAGTTCGTGAAGAGTCAAAGACGTATGTTCAGTTCATTCAGGTGTCCGTCTGCGTTCGACTTTGAGTTCGTTCAGGCGTCCGTTCAGTTCGTGAAGAGTCGAAGACATTCAGTTCGAGTTCAGGTGTTCATTCAGTTCGATTTCGAGTTCGTTCTTCCGGGTTCGAGTTATTCCGAGTTCGTTCAGCTCGAGTTCGAGTTCATGAAAACCTTTCAGGCACCTGTTCGAGTTCGAGTTATTGCCAACCCTGCTATTCGACTTCCAAAAGAGGAGATCTGGTAAGATAATGTTAATACATTAGATTAGTTTGAAAAGTTGATCAAATGGTTGGTAAAGACAAATGGTTGGTAAGGATATATTTTGATTGTGTTGTTTTGTTTTTCATTTAAAAATAGAGACTTGTGTTGCTGTCCTAATCTATCCATTTAAGTCGCGGCCGTTTAAAATCTGTTGCCATTGTTCGTTGATTTCGTGATTCGAGCTTAGGAGTGTATTGTATAAAATAATTGGAAGAATAAGTATAAATATGAATGATGTGTTGATGCGTTAGTGATGTAAAACAGGACGCATGATACTCCTTTATGGACGTTCAAGTTTTCCTAAATCAGATCCAAGTATAAATCCAACTTAGGTTTCTGGTAAGTCTAGGGTCGAACTCAGGGATTCAAATTAAAGCTAACGTAGACCTTGCATTGTAACTGTTGTAGGGATACTCTAAGTGTGTGGAGAATTGAGTTATTTACACTAAGGTGTTGTGTGTGTGTGCAAGAAGATACAAAAGAATAGAGTAGAGAATGATGGGTCATGTGAAAATGGAGGTTGATGCAAGTGATATGCGTCAATCTAAATTGGATGTACACGAACAAGAATATGATGCGAATGAGATGACTTATTTATCTATGTTTATGCATTAGACTCTATTTCGACATTTCTCAATGCAAATATCATACAATACCTATCTCTAGGATGTATATGTCAAACACAGGATGCAATAAACACCAGTGTGTCTATCTCTAGATGTACTAGGCGTTCTAACTTGATGTTGGCTTACTTATTCTCTCGAATAGTTAAGCTAAGATGCTTTTACCAATCGATTTAGTTGGCATAAGAGTTTGAAATGGAATTTTGCATGAAGTATAGATGCATCCAACATAAACAAGAAATAAACAATGACAAAATATGATAGATCAAATATGTGAATTTATAAAGAAACTGATTGTCTTTACAAAACCAATACTTAATCAAATGAGTGATGAAGGCGATAAGTAAGATGAAATGAAAGGAGTCAAGTCGCAGAGTACAATCTCTTATCCTCTTTGGCTCAATTTTAGTCGTGTACAACCACTTGTGGAAGAATTGGAAGAAGTGTCTCTCTTCAGCTCGACTTCCTCCGCTCCTTGATCTACGATGTGGTGGTTCTCTTCCCTCTTGTTCTTTTCGACACCATAGCATAACTCTCTAAGATTCTAAAAACTAAGGCTAAAACTTAGACTAAAAACTGAGAGGAACTCGAAACTTCAAACTCGGTGGGATTTCTTCTATTTATAGGCATCGGTCTTCTCCAACTTGATGATGGGCAACATTAAATTCTATACCCTGATTAACCATCTGACGCTCAGATGCTTTTCAGACGCCGCCCGCTATAGGTACCCATGCTTGCAAGTGGTGATTTAACACAAACAGCCTGAATCAATGAATCTTCCTTGCGTTGAATCCCTCCGATGCATGCCCCATGCGTTAGACTTTTCCTGTGACACTTTTCTTAATCATGCGCTAGTCTCTTGTTGAGATCCTGTAATATTATGCGTTAGTGCCGCAATGTTTGAGCAATAAACATTCTTTTGCATGAGTTTGATAGTGTTCGAGTAATTCCATTTGTTTTTTCTAAAAATGAGGAGATTTTATCATTAAAGACCATAATTGTTCCAACTTATGAGCCACAATAATTTGTATTTCTACAAGTTATCAGTCGTTCAAGCCGGTAAACATTTTATAAAAATTAGTGTTTGTGTATGTTTGAATACTTTGAATTTTAGGCTTGAATATATTTGAAAAGTATATTTGAATGCTTTTAATTTTGTGGTTGAATATATTTGAAAATACTTTGAGTCTTTGTGTATGTTTGAATTTTTTAATTTTAGGTTGAAATCTTTGGTAGGTTGTATGCTTTGAAAATTAAGTCCAAGTCTAAAGAGGATTTTTTAAAATTAAATCTTTGGTAGGTTGAAAACAATGTCTTCATCACCTTCTTCAAATAAAGATTCTCCAAGTCCAATCCCAGATCCAACCCCAAATTCAACCCCAAATTTAACTCCATGCTCCTCGAATGATGATAATTTGAATGTTGATAATTGTGTCATTCTTGGTGAGGATATTGAGAAGGGATCTTTAAAGAGAAGATTGACATCGATTTTTTGGATGAATCTGTCTTATCTCGATCATCTGATTTTGACATTTTGAGTTGGTGAAAATTGAATGGTGTCAAGTACCCCATTTTACAAGAAATTGCAAGAGACATGTTAGCCATCCTGTTATCTAGTGTTGCATCAGAGTCTTCTTTTAGTACCTGTGGTAGGATTGTAAGCCCACATCGTAACAAACTTCATCCGAAGACAATAGAGGCTTTAATATGTGCTCAAAATTGGATTGCAACTGAACTTTTGACAGATTAGTTTGTTTATTTTGTTTGACCTATTTTTAGCATTTAATATATTAATAAATAGTTTCTTTTGCATTTAATATATTAATAAATAGTTTCTTTTATTACAAATATGTGACAATATAATGTACTAGCACGGGAAAAAATGGTTAAACATTTAACAATTGTTTTAGAAGATACTGGCGATTCTGATGAAGATGGCGTGGTGACTAAGGTATGCTCAAGGATTAACATTATTTTCTTATGACACTTTATTTTTTGTGCTCTTGCTTTTTTTTTGGTGACATTATTTGTTAATTACATTTTAAATGTAGGAATGAATAATACTCATAAATAAGGATGGGATGATGCCAAAAAAGGAGAAAGATTTGAATGTGAAGCCATCGATGAAGAGAAAAAGACGAGCAAACTTTATTTAATTGTATAAGACATTTGCCTTTAATTGACTTCCTTATTCAAACTTTATTTAATTTTAAGTTGTAATCTTATTTAATGGATTTGTGAGTTTTTAAATTGTGTTTATTTCATAGATTAGTCTATTATATTTTGTTTTTTGTGGACTAGTCAAATTTTAAATACAATCACTTGAATTAAAAAAATGAGGAATCCGATAAACTTATTTAATAAATTTTTGAGCTTCTAAATTGTGTTTATTGAATATATTAGTTATTAAATTTTGTGGATTAATCAAATTTTAAATAAAATCACTTCAATTAAAAAAATGGAGAATCCTTATAGGGAACTAATAGGGGAATCCCCGCGGGGAATTATTAAGGGATCCTTATGGGGAAATTGGGAATGGGGCTCTACGGAGACCCCGGTTCCCCGACGGGGAATCCCCACCCCCATCCCCACCTTCAAATGGCGGGGATGAGGGACTCCCCCACTTCTTAGCAGAATTAACATTTACTTCCGATTCCAGACTCTTAGTTCTTAACATGGTCTGAAAAGCCTGTAGCTCATTCAGCAGAGTAGTCAAGTTGTATTCAATTTATTCATCAATGCATTCGTATAGAAATTGCAGAAAACTCTTCTAAAGAGATTCGAGAATAAAACCAACTTGACTTCTCTCGTCCATCATAGCACTGTTTACTTCAGCCACATTAAAGTGGACCATCATGTCCAAGACGTGTTCACGAACTGAGGTCCCTTCTTTCATGCGACTATTGTAAACGTGTTTGATAGTATCATGCCTTAGGGTGAAGGACGTTTGTCCAAATATCCCTCTCAGAGATTCCATAATCTCTTTGTCAGTACTCATATTCTCGTGTTTTTTAACCAAAACGTTAGACAAGCTAGCGAGAATATAAGCACGGGCTTTATCATTCATCCTGATCTATCTATCAAACGCTTCCCGAATAGTTTGATTAGAATTAGAGCTAGGAATGGGAGGACATTCCTCTGTTAAGACAAATCGTAAATTATCTATTGTGAATATCATGTTTAAATTTGATTTCCATGTGACATAGTTATCCCCGATTAGTTTTTCCGAAGCAAACAATTGTATAATTGAACTCGTCATTATGAAATTATAAACAAATTCTATAAGTAAATTTGTAACAACTCAAGTTGTATACAAACATTGTAGGAAATTAAATAATGAATTTTAATTAAAGTTCAAGATTAAATCTAGTTATTAGTAAACAAATTCTAAGTTTAAGCCACTAAGTTTCAAATTTGGCTTATAAATCTTATTAGTCATTAAATAAATAACAAACATAATATTGATTTGAAAATTAAAAAAATATCCAAGTAAGGGAAAAAAATCTATAAAATAAAATAATGACAATATAAGAACATTTTGAAGAAAATAGAAATAATAATAATAATAAATAATATGTAGAAGGTTTAAGATAATAATGATAAATTTTGTTTAAAAAAAGAAAAAAAAGAAAAACATAAAAGAAGATAAACATAAATAAGAAAAAAAAGAAGAAGATAAATATAAAAGAAGATAAACATAAAAAAAAAAAGATAAATATAAAAGAAAGAAAGAAAGAAAGAAAAAGATAGATATAGAAGAAGATAAACATAAAAAAAAAAAAAGATAAATATTAAAAAAAAAAAAAAGAGAGAACATATAAATATAAAAGAAAATAAACATTAAAAAAAATGAAAAAGATAAATATAAAAGAAGTAAACATGAAAAAAGAAGAAGGAGATAAACAGGAAAAGCTAATGTTGTGACTGATGCTCTTAGTTGAAAGTCAGCTCACATGACAGCTCTGAATACCATCTTCAAACACATAATGGATGTCTTGGAAAGAGCTGAGATCTCACTAATACCAGAAACCATCGCAACTTGAATAACACAATTAATTGCCAGTCGTACTTTAAGGCAAAGGATAATTGATGCACAACAAATAGATAAATACCTAAACAAACAACTACAGTCAAAGAATGGAAAAACCAATGAATTCTCTATAGCCCCAGACTCTGCATTCCTCTACCGTGGATGTCTATATGTATCAGATGGTGAAGAAATCAAGAAAGAACTACTGAAGGAAGCCCATCTGTCATGCTTTTCAATACATCTTGGGAGTAACATGATGTATCAAGACTTGAAAGCACATTACTGGTGGTGTAACATGAAAAGGGACATAGTCGACTATGTAAGTAAATGTTTGGTTTTTCAACAGGTGAAAGCTCTAAGACAACGACTCAAGGACTCCTCTAGCCTCTAAATGTTCCAGATTGGAAATGGAAGCATATTTCCATGGACTTCATCTCAGGACTCCTAAGAACTGTTAAAGGCCACAACATGATTTAGGTGATTATGGATCGACTCACCAAGTTGGCCCATTTCCTATCCTCCAAGACTACTCACACTACAGAAGCACTAGTTCAAATGTACTTAAAAAAAGATCATCCAGTTACATGGAGTCCTAATATCAGTTGTTTCGGACTGGGACCCTCGTTTTGTTTCCAAGTTCTGGAAGAGTTTGTAAAAAGCAATGGGCACCCAACTAAATTTTAGTACAACCTTCTATCCACAAACTGATGGCCAAACAAAATGAGTTAATCAGATCCTAGAAGACATGTTGAGGGCATGTGCTTTGGATTTTACTGGAGCGTGGGATTTGCAACTTCACCTTATAGAGTTTTCCTATAATATTAGTCATTAGGCGACGATTGGTATGCTCCCTTTGAAGTCCTATATGGAAAAAAGTGCAGATCCCCGGTACACTGGGATGAAGTAGGGGAGCGAACACTACTGGGACCTGAGTTGGTGCAACAAATAACGGAGACAATTAAGTTAATTCAAGAAAAAATGCGAACAATCAAAGCAGACAAAACAGTTATGCTGATAATCGACGAAAATAGCTGGAATTCAAAGTAGGAGATCACGTATTTCTAAAGATAGCACCAATAAATGGCATTATGAGGTTTGGACGAAAAGGCAAACTTAACCCCCACTTTATTGGACCTTTTGAAATATTGGAGTGTGTTGACCAAGTAGCTTATCGATTGGCGTTACCACCAACCCTTTCTACAATACATAATGTCTTTCATGTATCTATGCTTTGAAAATACGTGTCTAATCCATCACATGTAATAAACTATGAACCCCTAAAAATAAGTGAAAACTTGGAATATGAAGAGACTCCAATTTGCATCCTAGAAAGAGAAAAGAAGTCACTTCATAATCGAGAAATAAATTTAGTAAAAGTTCTTTGGAGAATCAGCGAGTAAAAGAAGCACATGGGAACAGAAAGAGGAAATGAGAACTAAATACCTTTGTCTATTTAGGGATCAAGAAACTTTCGAGGACGAAAGTTCTTAAGGGGGAAGCATGTAACAACTCAAGTTGTATACAAACATTATAGGAAATTAAATAATGAATGTTAAGTAAAGTTCAAGATTAAATCTAGTTATTAGTAAACAAATTCTAAGTTTAAGCCACTAAGTTTCAAATTTGGCCTATAAATCTTATTGGTCATTAAATAAATAACAAACATAATATTGATTTAAAAATTAAGAAAATATCCAAGTAAGGAAAAAAAATCTATAAAATAAAATAATGACAATTATTGAACATTTAAGAAAATGGAAATAATATAATATAAATAATAATATATAATAATAAATAATAATAATAATAATAATAATAATAATAATAATAGAAGGTTTAAGATAACAATGATAAATTTTATTTAAAAAAAGAATAAATATAAAAAAGTTAAACATTAAAAAGAAAAAAAAAGAGATAAATATAAAAGAAGATAAAACATAAATAAGAAAAAAAAAGATAAAATATAAAAGAAGATAAACATGAAAAAAAAAAGAGAGATAAATAATAATATAAAGATAATATATAATATCTATAAAAAGATAATATAAAAGAAGATAAATATTAAAAAAAGAAAAAAAATAATAAAAAAAGAAGATAAACATGAAAAAAACAATTAATATAAAAAAATAAATAAAAAGAAAGAAAAAATATCTAAAATAAGAATAAATATAATAATATATATATAATATATTATATATATATATATATATATATATATAATATATATATAGATGATAAACATAAAGAAAAACAAAAAAAGAAAGAAAAGAAAGGGAGCTCGGTTAAAGCTTCCTATTAAATAAAGAAGTGGGGCATTTGTCGAACAATCAAAAAAAAAAAAAAAAAAAAGAGAGAGAAAGAGGAATCAAAAGCATTTCAAGACCACACCATAAGGAACAATTAGGATTGCAGTAAAGGTAAGTAGTTTATCTCACCTTCTCTTTAAGTGTTTTAGGCTAGTGTACTTTTGATATGTTGCTTTATTATGTTCTTATTCTTATGTTGCATTACATATTTAAAACACGTTTCTCTACAAAGGATCCCATGCATTATGTTTGTTCACGATTATGTTAAGATCACGTTTTAATTAAGTATAAGTTATGCTTTTAGGGCTGACAGGGCATGTATGGTTGCTCCCCCTCTAGGCCCAATCTTACGTTATGTTTATGCTAGGGACTAGCAGAGTATGTATGGTTGCACCCCTCTAGTTCAACCTTACGTTTATGCTAATGGTTGATGTTGGATGCGACTCTGGCCCTAATGACTGCACGACCCGCTAATCATCAGATGGGTTAGTTTTCGCTTAAGTCCTTATCTTCCTACTAGGGCAAAGGAACTTACGTTAAAAGCATAACTGACTACCTCATGCTATTATAAGTTTATGTTTTGGGTCCCAATCATATGTTTTCATGACATATTGCATGTGACGGTGCATTTAGTCACAATCTTAAGTGAGAACTACTTACTGGGTATATTATATACTCATCCTATTTTACAGACTTTATAGGTAAGAATACAACGTAGGTGGCATGACTAGACATCGCTCAAGTGACCAACCATCAAACTCACTGTTTTGTTCATATAGGCATTTTATTTCACTACGCTAATGTTTAAGGATCCTGGTGTTTTGTAAAATAAACTTTTTATATAGTTTTCTACCTAATTAATAAAATTTTAGATATGTTCTTTTGAAATTTTTACCAAAACTCATCTCATGATAGACTAGTCTAAGTATCCATGTCGTAGCGATCAGGCCTTATTATGTAAGGGTCAGGTCGTTACAAAATTGCTTTTAAATCCAATCAAGTTTTAGCGAAGTGATAATGTACCCATAATCATTATTTTTACAATGATACTTAGGTGATTTAGAACAAATGCTACCAAGGGGCAATCAAGAATTCCTTCACAAAAGCAAGTTAATTCTTGACCAAATACTATCTCCAGAATAACTCATACTTCGATAGTCATTTAGTTATCGTTTTCGGTCAAGATCCTTATTAACACTTAGTAAGTCTTGTAAGTGTAGACCTGCCATTTTCAGATCTTACAGAACGGTATGAGTATGCCTCCAAAATAGAAGACAAATACCCAAGACGGAACTATAAGACCCTTTTCATTTTCTTGAAGCCTGGGTTGTTTCAAATCCTATGTTACAACACTCCGTGGGGATCGACGTGGTTAACGACTAGCTAGTGCCGCATAAAAACGACACCAGGTGCAACATAGGAATCTCACGGTTCAAACTAATGGAGGAGACCGTAGGATAATGTTGATACATTTCCTTCACCCACTTACTATGAACGACTTCCCCCATTTACCTTATTATTGGCCCATAGAAACACTTTTCGAATGGAGCAGTCGAGGTAAAATCGACACGAAGCCGAGCATGGATCTCACGGTGTGAATTCTTGAGGTCGTGAGAGCTAATAACTTTTATTCTCCCACTGAAATGTTCTAAATTTTTGGTAAATTTATACTTAGATTTTTTTCGGTTAATAAAAACAACCCTAATAGGTGGTTTATCCAAGTATAACATTTATAAATGGATTCTAATTGTATCATAAACAAAAAATATATGCATTTTAAAGTTAATAATAAGTTCGAGTTGGTTTTGGTTATTTTATGTGACCTATGAACCAACCCAACTCTTAAAATTTTCATTTATTTGAACCCAACCCAACCCAATCCAAACCAAGCCACACAGGTTGTGTGTTGCGTGATTGATTTTTTTGGGTCTTCTGGTTTTTTGAACACCTTTAATACCTTCTTTTACACTCTCTCAACACACAAACAGTTGTTTTCTTTTCTTGTGAAGCTTCAAGCTATATCTTTTTCATGAAAAATGGTTTGAGCTATACAACGTTTCATTTTGGTTGTAATTTGGAAGAGAAAGACCAAAGAAGATTTTCTACACAACCAGTAATCGATAAAAGAGATGTACATTGTAGGTGACTTCAACATATGTAAAAAGATTGAGATACGTACATAACCTAACTGTTTAACTAGTAACATGACTAACTATAAACGAAACTATACTAAAAACTTTTCATTGATGGTAGGACATGGTATTTGAAGATTGAAATTAAACTTGCTTAGACAATGGTCCCTTTCTCCCATAAACAACACAACTTTGTCAATAGTAAATAGCAATTTGACATTTTGTAATTAAGAAGGTGGTCCTTCTCAATATTACTTTTCAATAAAAGGCATTATCTATATATTTATAATATAATTCAATCATACATGTTGAAAGTATATATAATATCTAAAGTAGTGAAGTGTTGAGCTTGAATACGTTGTCTGATAACGGGCATAAATGCACGTTATCATAGTGCAAAATCCTTAAATAATGTTGGATTGCGTTGATGATATATGTCAAATTGCGTCCATTAAGCATAAATTCTATAATATTGCGGTTGCATGCGTCCAATGCATTAGAGCAATTAATCTTTATATTTTTATGCAGAATAATGTGTTAACGAAATGCAAAGAATGCGATCATAGGAATATATTGGTCGAGCGCAACTTCACCGCAAGACTTTGCGTTGATCATGCTCGCAAACATTCACCCAAGAAGAATCACTGCAACATGGTGGATGCATCTGGATGAAAGGACAATTAAGAACGATGGGACAGAAAGTTGATGACGGTCGGATCCAAATTAAGTTGACAGCCGATAACAGTCACAAAGGACATCCAGCAATATCGGTGACAATTATTCGGCGCATCAGTCAGGAATTAAAGCTGTCTCATCTGTACAACCAGGAGAAAGAAGCCGCCTTTCACCTTTGATGCCCTATAAATACCAAGTGCATTCTTCAGATAAAGAGTTAAGCAGTCGATTACCTCACCACCATTACAAGTTCATACCTCTGTTCATAGTTTTCTTTTCCGTTTTTATGGCGGAGCAAGAGAAGAGTGGTGACGCTGGAGATTATCCAAGGAAGCTCGAGAGAGAACCTTGGGGCGTAAGAGTAGAGAGCGGGCTGACTCTCACGAAAGCGAGAATATCTTTAGAGCACGAGTAGAAACAATGTAACACTGATAGTAAGAAATTGCTCGAGGCTCTTTACTATACTTGCATTGTTATTCTGTACTTCATCTTATATCTATTCAATGGAAGTTCTATTTCTACATCTGCTCAATTCTCCTTAATACGCATGAAGTAAACTAACTAGTTGAATGCGTGAGAGGAACTAATAACATGATCTAGGAAGTTCATTGCTTGCGATTGTCTTGTTTAATGTCGTGTAAAATACCCCTTTAGAGTTACTCGAGAGAGAATCTAAAGAAAGAACCTAATGTCTCGAGAGAGCTAGGTTAGAATCTGGACTCGAAAGAGCAAGATTAGGCTTGCATAAACAAAAGACAGGGACTTAGAGATAAACTCTGTTTGTCAACTTACATCGCATGCATACTAGGAAAAGGAATGATATTATGTGGTCGCGTATTTGTGTGAATGTCATGTTTTCATCACATAAATAGAGATAGAGGTTTATGTGTAAACCCTGTAGACTCATCGCATATTTATCGCATGCGTTCTAGCCTTAAAAGCCATGGCATTCACGCCGAGAGGTGGTTTACTATTGTATGCATGTTGCATGATCGCAAGGCATGAACGCATCCGAGGAAGTGTTAGCCGAAACCCTTCTCAACCCGTTCACCGCATACTCATTGTATTTCCCGTTTACCAACTTTTTTTGAACTCTGCCGCACACGTTATTATTTTCATTAATGCAACAACAACCCAACACTTATTTATTCAACTGGTTATCGCAAGTTTTCATAAAAATCTCCAACACAACTATTTTCACAAGTCCCTATGTTCGACCCTAGACTTACTAGGAAACTCAGAGGAATTTACACTTGGATTCTTCTGGGGAAACTTGAATGCACAACGCAATCCACCAACACATATCATCCATAATTTCCACTTCATAAAATTCAAGCATCAAGTTTTTGGCGCTGTTGCCAGGGACTTCAGTAAAATAGTTGTTAACAGTATTTTTTGTGATTTCTTTACAGAACTCTCAATATCTGGAGAACTATGACTTGGAGATTGAGAGAACGTTTCAAAAGAGACTAAGAGACCGCCAACAACAACCACAATCCGATAAAGAAGAGATGGCAGAGTAACCTAGGAATGAAGCACCAAACGACAACAATGTCATGGTAAATCTGGTTCTATTGGCAAAGCAATAGGCCTATTAGGGACTATGCATCGCCAAACCTCTATGATTTCTCTCCGGGAATCATGAGGCCTACCTTAGACGGAAGTAGATTTGAAATGAAACTGATGATGCTGTAGATGATCCAGGCTGCAGGTTAATTCGGAGGAAGGCGTGGCGAGGATCCACATGCCAATCTTCGAAGTTTTATTGAAATCTGCAATACTTTTGTGTTCCCAAACATCTCTGCTGAAGAAGTTCGACTAACGTTGTTCCCATTTTCTCTCTGTGATCAGGCTAGAAAATGGGCTTGTTCGCTCGAACCAGGAGAGATCACTTCTTGGGAGCAGGTGGTGGAGAAGTTTATGAATAAGTATTTTCCACCTACTGAAAACACAAGACGAAGAAAGCTTATTACTAATTTTGAACAAGATATGGACGAATCGCTCAACGATGCTTGGACGAGGTTTAAAAGGTTAGTCCGAGATTGTCTGCATAATGGGCTACCAGATTGCCTGCGAATGGAAATTTTCTACTTATGCTTCGCAGACTGCTGCCAAGCGACAGCAGTTGGTGATCTGCTTAATAAGACTTATGATGAGGCGAAGAATATCCTGGACCACATCTCCAAGAATCATAAACACTGGAGGGAGAGTGACCAGAGATTAAGACTCAAGGATTCTGATACAAATAACAGTGTTATTGTCTCATTGCAAAACCAAATGACCGTAATGATGAATTTGATTCAAGGAATGACGATCAGCAGCCCAACACCGCAAGGTGGGCAGATTAACACAATAAGTCAAAACACCACAAGGTGTGCGACTTGCGGTGATGGGTATGTAATGGAAGATTGCCCACAAAATCCACAGTCTGTATATTTTGTAAAGAACAACCCCTTTTCAAACACCTACAACCCCCGGTGGAAAAACCACCCCAATTTTGCTTGGAAGAATCAACAACAAACTTTTCAATCTGTGGCGCAAAAAAAATGGTCACCAGGATTCTTTCAACGCAGTAACGATCAACGAAGCAACCAAGCAAGTAGCTCACAACAACCACCACAATCTTCTTCTCTAGCAAGCCTATTGAAGCTGTGCATAGAGAAAAATGAGACAGTGCTTTAAAGTCAGGCTACATCCATCCGTAACCTTGAATTGCAAATGGGCCAGATTACGAATGAGCTCAAAAGTAGACTGCAAGGGGCGTTGCCAAGTTTAACTGAGCTTCCACGCAACCTAGAAGGATCAGGTAAGGAGCAATGTCAGGTTGTGACATTGCGTAGTGGAAAGATCGTGGAGGGAGGAAGAAAGGACCAGAGTAGAACAACTTCCATCGCAGCTAAGCCTGAGATTGCAACAACGCAAGAAGAAGAAAAGGAAAATGAAGCGGTAGAACCTGAAGTTGCGTCAACCTCAAAGTCAAATGAAACGGGAACCATGAAAATTCAGTTACCACCCTTCCCTCAGAGGCTAAGGAAGAAGAAAAACAAAGAGGTACAGTACCAATGCTTCCTGTCTATGCTAAAACAATTACATGTTAATATTCCTTTTAGTGAAGCGATTGAAGAAATGCCTGTCTATGCCAAGTTTCTGAAGGACATGGTAACTAAGAAAAGATGTGCTGGAAAATTTGCCACGGTGGCATTAACGCAAAGTTCCAAATCTATTAGCCCACTAAAGATGAGCGATCCTGAGAGCTTCACTATTCCTTGCTCCATAGGAGGACTCTATATTGGGCAAGCCCTGTGTGACTTGGAGGCCAGCATAAATTTGATGCTACTGTTAATCTTTCGACAATTAAATGTGGGGCAACTTGTGCCCACATCCGTGACTCTCCAATTGGCCGACAAATCTCTGGTTCATCTAGTGGGTAATGTGAAGGACGTGCTAATAATGATTGATAAATTTATTTTTCCAACTGACTTCATCATCCTGGATTATGAGGCCGATAAAGATGTGTCCATTATTTTGGGGCGACTTTTCCTATCACAGGTCTTGCTCAAATTGATGTGCACAAGGGAGAAATCACTTTGAGCATAAACGGACAGAAGCTCAAATTTAACATAATTCGTGCCATGAAATTTCTTGATGAGGAAGACCTGTCAGATTCTGAAGATGACCTGAATTTGATTGAAGAAGAAAAGTCTGATGAAGAGTGTGAAGAAGAGGATGCCAACACATCCGTAGTTGCCTGCAATGCGATCGTAGCAAAAACAAATAAAGAAGATGGATTGATCGCAATGCAAGAAGAAGAGCCGAAAGAAGAAAGAAAAATAACGCAACCTTCTCTCGTGGAACCACCAACACTTGAATTGAAAACCCTACCAACACATTTGAAGTACGCATTCCTGGGGCAGAATGAGAAGTTGCTAGTGATAATTTCATCCACACTTAACGCAGATCAAGAGAATGCGTTGATGAGCATTCTCAAGGAGCATATGCGAGTAATCGGTTGGACGCTCGCTGATATCAAAGGAATTAGCCCCGCGTACTGCATGCACTACATTCATCTTGAGGACGACCACAAAACAACCACTAAAAATCAATGCAAACCTAACCTTGCGATGAAGGTCGTCAAAAAGGAGATTATCAAGTGGCTGGATGCGGGCATTATCTATCCCATTGCAGATAGCACATAGGTCAGCCCCGTGCAATGTGTGCCGAAGAAGGGAGGAATGACGGTAGTCCCAAATGAGAACAATGAATTAATACCGCAAAGGACCATCATTGGATGGCATATCTGCATGAACTACCGCAAATTGAATGCGACCACAAAGAAAGATCACTTCCCTTTGC
The DNA here is from genome assembly GCF_009727055.1 of Benincasa hispida. Lineage (NCBI taxonomy): Eukaryota > Viridiplantae > Streptophyta > Magnoliopsida > Cucurbitales > Cucurbitaceae > Benincasa > Benincasa hispida. The sequence goes on from NC_052359.1 coordinate 55,958,308, forward strand.
CATTCATCGATCAAATGCTGGACAAATTAGCAGGGATGATTTTTATTGCTTCTTGGATGGAAATGCCGGGTATAATCAGATCATGATAGCTCCTGAGGACCAAGACAAGACCACATTCACCTGCTCATATGGGACAATTGCTTTCCACCGCATGCCGTTTGACCTCTGTAATGCGCCAAGCACGTTCCAGAGGTGCATGATGGCAATCATTTCAGATTATCTTGAGGACTCAGTAGAAATATTTATGGATGACTTCTCCGTTTATGGGAACACTTATGAAGTCTGCCTGGCCAATTTGGAGAAAATTTTGAAAAGATGTGAAGAGACGAACCTGGTGCTCAATTGGGAAAATGTCACATCATGGTGAAGGAGGGAATAGTGTTGGGACACAAGGTCTCTTGAGAAGGGTTGGAGGTGGACAAAGCAAAGATTGATGCAATTGAAAAACTTCCACCTCCAACCAACGTGAAGGCTGTGCGAAGCTTCTTGGGGCATGCCAGATTCTATAGATAATTCGTCAAGGACTTTTCTAAAATAGCAAGACCACTGAGTGCGTTGTTAGAGGCAGACAGGAAGTTTGAATTTGACAACAATTGCCTCAACGCATTCAAAATTTTAAAAGATGCGCTGATTACCGCACCCGTCTTGATTGCGCCGGATTGGACACTCCCATTCGAACTCATGTGCGACACAAGCGGGTATGCAATGGGAGCTGCATTAGTGTAAAAGAAGAAAACTATTTTGCACCCTATCGCATATGCGAGTAAAACTCTGAACCCTGCTCAACATAATTATGCCACCACTGAAAAAGAGCTCATGGCTGTGATTTTTGCATTGGAAAAATTTCGGGCATATCTATTAGGAACCAAGGTACTCATTCATACTAATCACTCGACAATCAAATATTTGATGACAAAGAAAGACGCAAAGTCGAGGTTGATCAGATGGGTTCTCCTCCTTCAAGAATTTGATATCGAGATAATTGATCGGAAGGGAACAGAGAATCAAGTTGCGGATCACTTGTCCATATTATAAAATCCTGAGGTTGACTGCAATGAATTTGAAGTGAGTGTCTTGTTCCCAGACGAGCAACTATTTCGCATAGAAGAACTGCCCTAGTATGCAGACAATTATTTGGTTTGTGAACAATTTCCTGAAGATTACACCTACCATCAACAGAAGAAGCTCAAGAATGAATGCAGACACTATTATTGGGATGAGTCGAATCTATATAAAAGAGGTGTAGACTAAATCATTTGATTATGCATCCCAGATGCTGCTCAACAATGCATATTATCGCAGTGCCACGATTCGCCATATGGAGGGAAATTTGGAGGACAACATATTGTAGCCAAAGTTTAACGAAGTGGATTCTTCTGGCCTTCATTATTTAAGGATGTTGCTGACTACACAATGAAATGTGATCGGTGTCAACGCACCGACAATATTTCATGGAAGAACGCAATTTCAATGAGTACTATCTTGGAGCTGGAACTATTTGACGTATGGGGGATTGATTTCATGGGACCATTCCCTCCTTCAAACAATAAACACCATATTCTATTGCATGCGCCGCAAGTGATGGGACAGTAGTCTCCTAGTTCCTGAAGAAAAATATTTTCACGCATTTTGGCACTCCCCGTGCTATCATAAGTGATGAAGGATCACACTTTGTCAACCACAATATAAAGGAGCTGTTGTGCAAGTACAATATCCTCCACAAAGTGGCCACTGCATACCATCCGCAAACAAATAGCCAAGCTGAAGTGTCGGATCGGGAAATTAAATTGATACTTGAGAAGGTAGTCAAACCTTCGTGGAAGGATTGTGCAATGAAGCTTGGTGATGCGTTATGGGCATATCAGACCACATTTAAAACACCTATAGGTATGTCCCTTTATGTGTTGGTATTTGGCAAGGCGTGTCACTTGCCTTTGGAGATGGAATATAAAGCATTGTGGGCGGTCAAGAAACTGAATTTCAATTTGAAGAAAGCAGGGGAAGCGCGGAAAGTGCAACTGGTCGAGCTAGAAGAATGGACGAACAACGCATATGAAAATGCGAAAATTTATAAAAAGCACACCAAGCGCTGACATGATCAATGCATATGCAGTAAGAACCTCCAAGTCGAGCTGAAAGTCTTGCTTTTCAATTCACGTCTATGACTCTTCCTGGGAAAGCTAAAGTCTCGTTAGTCCGGATCATTCATAATTCGACAAGTACTTCCGCATGGCATGGTAGAATTATCAAATAACGACGAAACCAACATATTCAAGGTCAATGGGCAACGAGTAAAGGCATACCATGGAGAAGACTGACATCGCCAAGTTGACTCCATGGAATTAAGAAACCTTGAATGAAGAAGGAAGTAGGTGGTCCCTGCGTTATCAGATGATCGCAATTTGTCAGGGATGCAAAGTTTTGGAAAATCTTAAGTCTTTAACTATTTTCTCCACTACTCAAAATTATCCTTACTTTACTATCTTTTCATTTGGCACTTTTATTGCTACAAAAAAAAAACCTTATATTTTGTTTAAAATAATTTGACACTCTCTTTGTTTTCCTTACAACGATCGAGGCACTGGATTGTAGAAATGTTACGCGAAGCAGCACTTATCTTATTCCATCACCGTAACCCAACGAAGAATGATCGCCGCAAGATGGATGCATCAATACAATGTAGGCGACAACACTAAATTTGGGGGTGTACTCTTCCTATCCTTACTTTAAATTTTGTGCTATCACATTGCATACTACTTTTCAAAGTTTTATCCCCGCATCCTCCTTGACTACCGCAAACATATCACAAGTAGATAACTTTAGTAGTTTACCGCATGTATTCTTTTCCAAGTATGATTTCAATGATGAAAAATATGCTTCTATCTCTTTCGTATATACTAGAGTCAATGTAAATCTTAGGATAGTTACCTCATGAAATATTTCTCGAAGTTAGGGGTTTGCTAGCTTTCTTTCAAATTTTCTTTACAACGCATTCTATGACCATCACATGACTTATTTTAACTTTTGGCAATGAGGACATTGCCGCAATTTAAATTTGGAGGTCGGGTATTTGTTTCCGACCTTGCTAAAAAAAATAATAATTTTTTTTTAATAACAACTCCACTATCAACGCAATGGGAAATCCATGTTGATAAGAGTTAAGTTGTGAAAGGAGTACCCGTAGTTGGATGTCCGCATGACACACGTGGGGGCAAACCAAAACGAAAGTAAGTCACCAGGATCAACGCATATATAAATTACCGCAACTCCACTGCCAAGTTAGTATGAGTTTAGTCTGAGAAAGAGTGTATTACTCGTAGTTAGATGTCCGCATGACACCCGTGGGGGCAAGCCAAAACGAAGGCAAGGCACTCGGATTGGCGCAAGGTCAGAAAAAAATAGCAATGAAGAAATTTTTTGTGCAAGGATAAATCATTTGATATCCCGGTGGAAAATTTTCTTTTTGAAATAAATCAAACGATGTTCCAGAATTCAGTAGAGTCCTTTTGAAAGTTAAGCTTGCAATCCCTAATTCTTAGAAGTATTTTAGGGAGAGATTTGAATAAGACTTGAGGAAATTCTAACATATAGGATTTGAACGAAGTATCCTTGAGAAATCTAGGGAAAGAACTTTGTGGCTAACTTGCTAAAGGAATCTTTAGCTTATGCTTGAGAACAAACATTGTTTAAATTTGGGGGTGTGATAACAGGCAGAAATGCACGTTATCATAGTACCAAATCCTTAAACAATATTGGATTGCGTTGATGATATATGTTAAATTGTGTCCATTAAGCATAAATTCTATAATATTGCGGTCGCATGCGTCCAATGCATTAGAGCAATTGATCTTTATATTTTTGTGCAAAATAATGAGTTAATGCAATGCAAAGAAAGTGATCATAGGAATACATTGGTCGAGCGCAACTTCACCGCAAGACTTTACATTGATCGTGCTCGCAAACATTCACCCAAGAAGAATCACAGCAACATGGCGGCCGCATTTGGACGAAAGGACAATTAAGATCGATGGGACAGAAAGCTGATGGTCGTCGGATCCAAATTAAGTTGACAGCCGATAACGGTACAAAGTACATCCAGCTTTATCAGTGACAATTATCCGACGCATCAGTTAGGAATTAAAGTTGTCCCATCTGTACAACCAGGAGAGAGAAGCCGTCTTTCACCTTTGATGCCCTATAAATACTAAGTGCATTCTTCAGAGAAGGGGTTAAATAGTCGATTACCTTACCACCATTACAAGCTCATACCTCTGTTCATAGTTTTCTTTTCCATTTTTACGATGGAGCAAGAGAAGAGTGGTGAAGCCAGAGATTATCCAAGGCAGCTCGAGAGAGAACCTTAGGGCGTAAGAGTAGAGAGCGGGCTGACTCTCGCGAAAGCGAGAATATCTTTAGAGCACGAGTAGAAACAATGTAACGCTGACAGTAAGAAATTGCTCGAGGCTCTTTACTATACTTGCATTGTTATTCTGTACTTCATCTTATATCTATTCAATGGAAGTTCTATTTCTACATCTGCTCAATCTCTTAATACGCATGAGTAACTAAACTAGTTGAATGGGTTTAGAGGAACTAAGGTAACATGATCTAGGAAGTTCATTGCTTGCGATTGTCTTGTTTAATGTCGTGTAAAATACCCCTTTAGAGTTACTCGAGAGAGAATCTAAAGAAAGAACCTAATGTCTCGAGAGAGCTAGGTTAGAATCTGGACTCGAAAGAGCAAGATTAGGCTTGCATAAACAAAAGACAGGGACTTAGAGATAAACTCTGTTTGTCAACTTACATCGCATGCATACTAGGAAAAGGAATGATATTATGTGGTCGCGTATTTGTGTGAATGTCATGTTTTCATCACATAAATAGAGATAGAGGTTTATGTGTAAACCCTGTAGACTCATCGCATATTTATCGCATGCGTTCTAGCCTTAAAAGCCATGGCATTCACGCCGAGAGGTGGTTTACTATTGTATGCATGTTGCATGATCGCAAGGCATGAACGCATCCGAGGAAGTGTTAGCCGAAACCCTTCTCAACCCGTTCACCGCATACTCATTGTATTTCCCGTTTACCAACTTTTTTTGAACTCTGCCGCACACGTTATTATTTTCATTAATGCAACAACAACCCAACACTTATTTATTCAACTGGTTATCGCAAGTTTTCATAAAAATCTCCAACACAACTATTTTCACAAGTCCCTATGTTCGACCCTAGACTTACTAGGAAACTCAGAGGAATTTACACTTGGATTCTTCTGGGGAAACTTGAATGCACAACGCAATCCACCAACACATATCATCCATAATTTCCACTTCATAAAATTCAAGCATCACGCATCTCGTTGGAACCACCACCATTTGTATCCTAATTCTCCCGGAGTCTTGTTGTTTTGTAAAGATACACATTGTTTAATGAATAAATAAGTGTTATTTAATTCTGGTATTTCTTATATCCAATAAACAAAGCTCCTTGGTTATCTTATGTGAACTTAAGCATGTATATGTGATATACAAGTGGATCATGCCTACCTAAATAGGTCTGTAGTATAAGGATTAAGGGGGATACTTGATCCTGGTGACACTACGGATACGACCCGCTTTGTAGAGGTTTGCAAGTGTTGTAAACTACTACAGATGGTTTGATCCTGACCATTTCATGTGGAGACATGCGAGCGTGGGTTGTCCTATACAAAAAGTTTGTATAAGACCTGGACCACGAGATGACTAGACTCTGTGTTTATAACGTTGCTGATACTAGAG
>NC_052359.1:55965245-55985911 GCF_009727055.1 Benincasa hispida
ACTTGCATCTCACCTAAATGACCATAGGTGACGTGACTTCAATCTTGAGTGTTTTGGGAACTTCTGCCTTTGAGGGCAGTCCTTTGATTAGTATGGGTGAGAGTGGCCAGATTGTCAACTCAACATGCCTACCTTTTTGGGGACTTGTCTGATCTAGGAGCTGGGAACTCAATTCATAAGATGAAATTCACTCCTTTCCCGAAGCAGGGATAAGTAGAGAGATTGCTCCCTTAAGGGCTGATTCGGGGGTTTGAATATGGTGGCTGCAGCTTTTCTTTCGAAGAGAAGTCTCAGTCATAGTAGGACTATGACTTATGTTCATTAGAGGGATCAGTGGTTCTTAAGGAGACAGATGTAACTACAGGGGCATAATGGTTATTGGTCCAGCTGTACTTACGAGCGATTTGTGAAGGGTTGTCGCACTGCTGATTGGTTAAGATGGACACATAATATATCTGTGGTAAAGAGAGTTCAACTGTCGATCTTTGGTGGATTGCCTGGTAGTTAACAGATGGTGGATCCCGTGACTAAAGAGTTTAGTCAGTTATTCACATACTGTTGGAGCTTCGAGCTACAGGTTCATAAGGTCCTCTTCGTAGCTCAATGGATTCAGTTGAGGATCAGTTCTTGGTGTTGATTTGAAATGTTCAAATTGACAAGAGGTATTTTGATTATATATAGTATAATCGACATGATGTATGAGATACATCTAGAGGAGGATTGATGTAAATGAGATTTACATTAAGTACCATGGAATAGAAAAAGAACTATGGTTTATATGTTTCATGAGATGAAATATTAAAACTATAGGTTATAAATATAGTCTGATAAGTTGGTTAGCATTTATATTTATAATAATATTAATTATTGGATAATTAATTCTTTTTCTTTAATAACCAATTGAGTGGGTGGTTATTGGATTCATGGTAACCGTGAGTTAAAAGGAAAATGGTTTTCCTAATTTTAAAAAAGATTTACAAACTGTTGAAAAGTTCTTCATAAATTTTTTTTAAAGATTTCTCTCAGCAAAAAGGATCTCACGGTAGTCGTCAAGTAAATATAGATTTACTAAATGACAGCTTGGACGAGTTAAACGATCGTGCAGTGGTGAGCCAAACGATCGTACAGTATTTACCAAACGATCGCATAACTTTTGCTAGACGATCGCTTGCCCAAAGTAAACGATTGTGTAGTGTCTGTAGGCGATAGACCAAGCTAAACGATGAGCTAAATGATCGCATAACTTTTGCTAGACGATTGCATAGCTTTATCTAAACGATTGGGCATCAACCTATACGATAGGTCTCCGTCATCTTCCACTTGCTCAATCGTGTACACGATTGGTCTTTCCTCATTCGTTTGCCTCATACCAAGTCTGAACATAGCCCACCCTCTGGATTCTCACACCGAGAATACCAAGGTAGCCTTGTTGGTGGTGTCTACTCAACTTGACACCGCCGAGGTGCTGTGGAGACCATTCGTGTTGTTGCTGAGGAGTTCGTGGCCGAGGCGATCATTGAGGACGAACGCGAAGAGTTTATGCGGTGTCGTGGTCGTGTAGATCGAGCATTCAAGGTTGTTGTTGTTCGAGCGGTCGTGTGCAAAGGAGCGTGGAGACGCATCTTCCAATGTTCGTAGAGTTTTCCCTTTGTGCATTTGTAGTTATTTATCCTGTAATTTCTGTAGTAATTGTATAATCGCTTTTTTGAAGTCGACCGTAAATGTATTGTTCATTCATGATTGTGATTTGGAATAATCTTATTTCCTCTGCTCATGGAAATCTCGAGTCCGATTTCCTTCAATTGGTATCAGAGCCAGGTTCTCTGATATTTCAAATTACAACTTTGAATTGAACGCATTTTACAGTCGTGGTGGGTTTCTGCATTTGTGGTTAACCGTTTTCTGCATCTGTGGTTGCATTGATGAATGTTTCGGGTTTAAATTGGCTTTTTGTTAAAGCTTTCAATATTACAAAGTGTTAATTGTAAGGACCCCTGTGTTTTTGGGCGAAATTAACATCGCAATCGAGTCTATAATTCAAAAGGTTTGAGTTCGTCGAGTCGTTTGTGATGAAGCTTCGGCGCATAGAGATGCAGTTCTCAACGAAGAAGAAGACCAAGCGTTGGTCGGATCGTGTAGGTAAACGATTGTTGGGGTTTCACTAAGCGATCATTTAGATTTTCTAGACGATCGTATAGTATATTTTAAAGGGTCGTTTAGCTAATGCTAAGCGATAGGGTAAATCATTTACTTTATCGCATAACGTTGGTTGTTTGATCACGTAGGCGCTAGAGGTAGACAATCGTAGTGGGAGCATGGGATGCTCGTCATTCAGTAGAAGGCGCGTGTTAGACGATCGTGTAGTTAGCAAGCTTCATCACTTAGTTACTACCTATGCGATCGTGCCTATGCGATACGTAGGCGCTATCTAAGCAATCGCTTAGGCGATGGTGCTTCGTAGCATCGTAGTCGTTTAGACGATCGCGGAAGGCGGACATTGTGTGGAGCGCCCTAAGCGATCGTGTACTTTAGGCTTCATCGCTTAGTAAAGATACACGATCGTATAGTAATAGCTAAACGATCGTTTGGATTTTTCTAGACGATCGTATATGCTAAACGATCGTTTAGCTCTGGGAGTGCTGGTAAGCAATAGAATGAAGAGTTTGTTTTATCGTGTAGACGATCATGGGGTGCTTAGTACACGATGGTTGGAGAAGCGATGTTTTGCCCGAGCAGTTCAAGACCCAGTTCGCCTTTTTGAATCGGAGACTCCTTGTCTTTATAATAGTTGGCTTTGTGTGTTTTTAAGGCAATTTTACCTAGTTCATCAACATTGATTGTTTAAACATGTGATGTATGGTACTTATATGCCAAAGTATTTGTCATATAGTTAAAATCCACCTTAGGTTGTGCAATTATTCATGCATCATGTATTATAAATGTTATAATCTAGCATGAAGAAATTACTTGAAAGCATGCACATGCATCATGAAATATAAGTGTTATATTTTGCATGCATTGAGCATTCTCATGCATCATCTTTTTATTATAATTGTTATAGTTTAAGGATGAATGGAAGCATGTTTTGTTTGTTTCATTGCGGTTTTGTATAAGTGTTATATAAAAGAAGTAGCAATAAATGGACAATGCATTGAACATGACACTTGGCTGTTTAGAAGCGTTATGAATGCCTTGCATGTGTTAGCTTTGCATTGTGGTGGTTGTTTCCGTTTATAAGTGTTATAAAGGAAATTAGACCTAAAATCAATAATTCATAGTTGCATGCGGACTTAGGGTGAACTCAAGTTTTTTAAAAGGGTTTTAAAATTGGATTGAGATAGACCTAAGTTCAAATGGTTCTAAAGAGAAAATTGGTTTAATAGGATTAAATTGGTTGGAATAAAAAATTAAATTTGTTGTAAACCTATCTATAAGGGATCTTTTGTCTAAGGTGGGTTCTGGCTAGGCTGGGGTTCTTAAGTTGATGGAAACGTAACACCCCTACTTGGGAACCTACCTGGAAAGGTGAATTAGATAGATTTTCAACAAGCATGTGACGATTTGATCAAAGATTTCGTTAAAGAGTTTAATGGATGATGATCAAAAGTTGTTCAGCTATCCAAGGTAAAAGTTACTCTTGGAAAAACCTAAAATTCACTTAGTTAAAATCCTTAGCCGTTTTTTTCTAAGCTAAACCCTAGGTTATAAAATACTCAGTGGGAGGAAGAAGCATATCAGATATGTCTATGATTTCACTCACGTTTCTCCTTGTATATTCACACCGTGAGATTCATGCTTGGTCTCGTGGTGCCCCGAATGCATCCCCCTTTGGATGGTGTTTGCTTGAGTCAATATCAAGGTGGATGGAGAGAGTGTTTATAGTAAGTGGGGGAAGGGTGTATGTCATCACATCTTATGGTCACTGTCATTGGTTCACATTGTGAGATCATTCTGTACTCCTTCGTGTCGCCTTTGGTGCGTCCCCCTTCGGATGGGTTTTGTGCAGTTGGTTAATATCAAGGTAAGCTCCAGAAATGGATAGGGACGCTTTAGGTTTTGCCTCAATCAGATTTTTTTCCTTGGGATTGGTTTTTTGGGACGGACCTTTAGGGCTTAAAATGACGGGTCACACTTACGGGAGATTTTAAGTAAGTTAATGTTCTCTTGGCCAAATCAATGATGGCTAGTCGTTATAGGAGCAAGAGTTGTTCTGGAATTAATGACTGGTTGAGAGCTTCTCAATTCAGAGGAAGGATAACTGACCTCTCTTCGGCAGCTTTTTTCCTAAACCTTTGAAGCGTCATTGCAAAACTAGATGTCACACGAGGTTCATGTTAGTTTTGCTAAAACCTTATTAGATGATGTTTTGTTTTACAATGGGTATTTGCTTAAACATAATGTGGGTCAATGTGTTTTTTTTTTCCAGCAACTCGTTAGTATTTTCGTCTAAAGCATTTAAAATGACCGATTACGTACAGTGGAAAGAATCGTGTAAAACAAATTTTGTGGCAAACGACCTTTATCCCACTACTCTCCAAAAGAGGAGACAATACAGTAAATATGATTTATTGGTCTTGGAGACATGTCTGGTAGAGAATGATGATTCTTCCTGGAACCTTGATTCAGGTGCTATCAATCATGTCAGTTCCTCTTACCAAGGATTCAGTTCTTGACAAATGTTGCCACAAGGAGAGATGACTCTTCGAGTCGGTACTGGTGAGGTTGTTTCAGCTGTTGCTGTAGGCAGGCTGAAGTTATTTGTTGACAAGAAACGTTATCTGTTACTGGATAATATTTTTGTAGTTTCTCATATAAAGAGGAAATTAATATCGATTTCTTTTCTCATTGAACAAGACTACACCGTCTCCTTTTTTGAGAATAAAGTGTTTATTTTCAAGAATGAAATGGAGATTGATTATGGTTCAATAGAAAATAACTTATATGTACTAAGGTCGTTAGTCATAAAAGTCTTATTTAACACTAAAATGTTTAGTACGACAACAACAGCTAAAAGACCAAAGGTTTCTCCAAAGGAAAACGCTCATCTTTGGCATCTTAGGTTAGGTCACATCAACCTCCATATGATTGAGAAGTTGGTGCAAAGTGGACTTCTAAAGAGTTTAGAAGAAAACTCCTTGCCGGTATGTGAATCATGCCTCAAAGCCAAGATGACCAAATGACCTTTTACTGGAAAAGATTACAGAGCCAAGGAAGCCTTGGAGCTTATACATTCAGACCTCTGTGGTCCGATGAATGTTAGAGCTCGAGGTGGGTATGAATATTTCATCTCTTTCATAGATGATTATTCAAGGTTTGGGTATCTCTTCCTAATGTAACGTAAGTCTGAAGCCTTTGACAAGTTCAAGGAGTATAAGACTAAAGTTGAAAACTTGTTAGATTCAAGATAAAAACACTATGATCTGATCGTGGTGGAGAGTATATGGACCTCCAATTCCAGAACTATATGATAGAACATGGGATTGCGTCTCAACTCAAATAACAATATAAGAACATGTGATATTGATTCCTTTATCAAATAACAAATATCTACTCTATATATAGCTTATTAGACAGCTTAATTGGTTAAGATATATATTTTTTAATAAGAGATATGAGATAATTCGATAATTTTTCTACTCCCCACATGGTGTTTATAAACATTTTTAGGCAACTTAGAAAGTTAATCCAGAAGAATCATAATATAAACAAACTTGCTACATCCAATTTCAATGTTATGGCATATAATAAAACTTATTTGAAGAATAAGCTCTTAAATGAGTTTATAAAATAGGGTCGTAAAAAGTCCATATGAGTATAACTCAACTGATATATAAAACATATATTATTGACCAATAATAGATCAAAACTTTAAATCCTTAAAATTATTATACTTATTTAAAAAAAATGGGCATACATCTATGACTTTGCTATGTCCCATTCTCTCCCCTATTAGTTTATGCTGTTGTATTGTCTCTGTGTGTGTAGAAACTAGAAAATTTAATTGGGGACGAGGACTCGGTTAGAAATCCTCGATTTGACCCCATCCCTAATCAATAAGGCAGGGACCCGACCCCACGGGGGATTTTTGCCAATCCTAATTTACAAGTCTTGATTTTTTTCTTTTTAAAATATCAAATTAAACGAATTAATTTAGGCATATAATTCAACCAATTAAGATCACTTGAGTTGTAAGTTGAATCTTACTTAATATTCAATTTGTAATATGTTTGTAACATTTAACTCGAATATTTTCTTTAAATAATTGCATAAACTAATAGGGGAGAGAATGGGACATAGCAAAGTCATAGATGTGTGCCCATTTTTTTTTTAAATAAGTATAATAATTTTAAGGATTTAAAGTTTTGATCTATTATTAGTCAATAATATATGTTTTATATATCAGTTGAGTTATACTCATATGGACTTTTTACGACCCTATTTTATAAACTCATTTAAGAGCTTATTCTTCAAATAAGTTTTATTATATGCCATAACATTGAAATTGGATGTAGCAAGTTTGTTTATATTATGATTCTTCTGGATTAACTTTCTAAGTTGCCTAAAAATGTTTATAAATGCCAAATAAGTTGGCTTCAAACAAGCAGGTATGTTTGGATGATGATGCCATTTTGAAAATACATGAAAAAAAATAAAAATAAGACAAATAGGAACACATTAGTTTTCTTGTATACTCAATATTGAGACTCATCCTACCATGTAGTGATAATATTGTCCCATACGATAATCATCTCGTGCTTTATTTTATATTTTAAAAAAATGCTTTACAATATATATATAGCTCTATCTATAGATTTTTTTTTTGCTTAATCACTTTTTTTAAAAGTGAAAATATATTTAATTTTAAAAAACAAAAAAAAAATCAAATAGTTACCTATTAGATCTAAGAAAATTAATTTTTGAGAACTTCATTTTATTATCGAAATTAAGTGTGGAATTCAAATGTGTTTTCTATTCAATGATTGAAAAAATCTCTCTTTTCAACCACCGACAAAGAAGTTTTAATCAAAAGTGTGGGTGAATCCATTCCTAACTACATATTGAGCCTTTTCAAACTGTCAAAGAAATTACCAAGTCTTTTTCAAGGTTTTGGTGAGGCTCCTCGACAATTCACAAAAAAAAACTTCATTGGCTTTCTTGGAAGAGATTATGCCTTCCCAAAGTATATGGAGGAGTTTATGGAAAAATCCTTCTTATTTATGGAAGAGTTTACTTTGGAGTAGAGATCTACTAAAAGATGGCTTACATTTCATAATTGGAAATGGACTCTCTACCAAGATATTTTTAGATTCTTGAATGCCTCAATTGCACACCTTCAAGCCTATACAAATTGACTCGAGATACTTAAATGCCTCAATAGCAGATTTTATTCTTTATGATGGACATGAAACATTGAGCTTCTTAACAAGGTTTTCTCACAATAATATGTTGATTGTAATTAGAACAATCCCTCCAAACATGAAAATTCAAAATAAATTGATTTGGCATCATGAGAAAAATTACTTTTATATTGTTAAAAGTGGTTACAAAGTTTTCTTAAATACAAAGCTAATCATCGAATCCTCAAGTGAAAATGTTATAGGAAGGATCTGGAAGAAATTGTAGCAACTCAAAATTCCTTAAAAGATAAACCATTTTTTATGGAGATGTATAAACAATATAATTCCTACAAGAACAAATCTTCAAAAAGGTTTAAGCGTGAATCCTATTTGTCCAGTATGTAGAAAAAAAATATGAATCTATAGATCATGCTTTCTTCAAATGTAGTTGTGCAAAGGCCATATGGAAACGGATTATATCTAATTAATATCGCACTACAAAAAATCAGGTCTTTAGAAACAAATTACTAGCGACTATTTTGGAATCGTCACATTGTTAACAATGAAATCTAATTTTCAACTCTAATTATGCGACGAAACCAAGAAAAGTCACAAAAATGCAACGATTAGCACTAGTCATCGTTGCCGTTAAGTTGATGGAAAATTATTTCATCGTGACTATGTTGTTTGATGCGACGAAAATCATATCCGACACAAGCGAATTATGACAAATTGGGCTTTAGTCGCATGCCCAATTAATTGGGCAGGAGTTTTGCTGCTTTAGAGCATGCAATGATTGTCACTTTCATCGCAAGTTGAATATATATATTAATATTGTTGTTTTAAAAACTTATTAGAGAAATATTGTTGTTTTGAAACTTATTATAGAAATATTGTTGTTTTGGGAGTTCGAGGCTAGAGGTCGAACGTTGAGAACTTGACTAATGTGGAGGTCGAACGTTGAGAACTCGACGAACAAAGAAAAACTTGGAACCAGTACATAGACCGAAACTTCAACCCTCGATAAGGGAAATCTCGTGAATCTCGCTTAGGTTGTCGAAGGTTGAAGTTTCAACACACATCCACCCTCGAGATTGCAAGTTTATTACTTTTGTTTCCCTCATAGAGGAAATAAAGTAATGAGATGGTATACTATATGTATCTGTGTACTCAAGCTGCTTCTAACAACCTATGCATTTTTTATCATTTCGAATTAGACGGAGGCTTGTGGGATTGATGTGAGGGGGTGGGGATGGCTATATTTCTAGGAGCGAACTTCAGGCGAATATGAAGCGAATGGATACAAGTTATGCCTTGGAATGAAAGACAATTCCGAATTAGCTTTGTCTACGAACAAAATTTTGTATATTAGGTTGTCGAACGTTACACACATGTCGAAACTTCAAAGCGATTAAGGAGATAAGTGGGCTGAAGCAGATTAAGGAGAGAGGAGATTCAAAGCGAGATAGTAGGAGAGAGCGAGATGTTGAACGAGATTTTAAGAGAGAGCGAGATTAAAAGAGAGATTTTAGGAGAGAGAGAGATTCAAAGCGAGAATGTTGGAGAGAGCGAGATTTAGTTTATATTGACTAATCTGACTAACATTGAACTTAGTAAAATGAAATGGTTGAATAATTGAAAAATGAGATTATTCAGGAATACACATTGAATGCTAAGATTACGCATTGAGTTTCTGGTAGTAGATCCATAATAAAAAAAAGTGTTTGTGATTGTTTCAGAAGAAATAAAAGCTAGTAATCATTAATGGAAAAATAACAACAATAACAACAATAACAGAGAGAGCGAGATATTGAGACAGAGCGAGATCTTAGGAGAGAGCGAGAGTGGGAGAGTGAGATCTTAGAAGAGAGCGATATTGAGAGAGTGAGATCTTAGGAGAAAGTGAGAGTGAGAGAGCAAGATCTTAGGAGAGAGCGAGAGTCTTCACTTTATTTGAACTTTCCATAGAAATATATATAAAAAAAGAGAAAAAAGAGCTAATAATCATACTATAATTAAATAATCATTAGACTATAATTGAATATATTAGATTATTATACTATAATTGAATAATCATTAGACAATAAATTGTAATATATTAAATTATTTATACTATAATTGAATAATCATTAGACAACAAATTGAAATATATTAGAATTATTATACTATAAATTGAAATAATCATTAGACAATAAATTAGAAAATAATTGAATATATTAGATTATTATACTATAATTTGAATATATTAGATTATTATAATGTTAAACTTTATTGATTACAAAAAAAAAAAAAAAAAAAAAAATGAATACAGTAGATTATTATTAAAAAAAATTGAAATACAATAAATTATAAAAAAAAATTGAATATACAATAAAATGAATTATATAATAAAAGAAATTATTTATTTATTCATTCTACTAAACTATCTGGAGCCCGTCATAGTAACGAATGACACTTCCTTCGATTATGTCCTAACTGGTTACAAAAATCCAATCGTTTGTCGAAGTGGCTGGTTCTTGTCCAATTCATTCTCGTTGTGATAACGTGAACTTTTCGGTCTATCAAGTCTTCTCAACAACGATGGATCAGGATGTGAGACGGGCATATTAGGGTGCGTGATCTCAGTAATCTTTCAATGCGGTACATGGTTGAAATTAAGGAGAGTAACATGCATGACAATTAACCTATGGTTTAATATCACATCAAAATACACATATGAACCATATATCTTTTCTCCACCATAGATATAAATCATATTTATATCATTTTCCTCCAAAATATATTCTTATTACATAATGTCAATTATATCATACATAATTAACTAAGTTCCAATCATATCATATATAATCGAACTCCTCTTGTCAATTTGAACACTTCAAACTGACCCAAAAACTGATTCTTCAACTTGAATCCATTGAGTGTACCAAGGGAACTTATGAACCTATGGCTCGAACTCCAACGGTACTGTGAATAGCTAACTAAAACTCTTTAGCCACGAGATGCCACCATCTGTTAATTGCCAGACATTCTATTAAGACCAGACAGCTGCACTCTTCTCACCACAGATATTATTTTTTTGTCCATCGGATATAACCAATCAACAGTACGATAATCCTTCACAGATGCATATAAGTACAGTTGGGCCAATTTAACCTTTTTGCCCCTGTACTAACTTTGCTTAAGTACCACTGACCCTCTTAATGAACAATACAACATAGTCCTACTATGTGTTGGACACCTCTCGGGCCATGAGAAGTTGTGTGGCGTTACATCGTTCAAGCCTCGGAATCAGCCCTTAAGGGAGCAATCTATCTACTTATCTCTGCTTTGGGGAAGGAGTGAATTCCATCTTGCGTAGCTGAGTTCCTAGCTCCCAAATCAGACGAATCCCCAAAGTGGTAATTTTGAGTCAGTGATCTAGCCACTCGCACCTATGCAAATCAAAGGACCGCCTTCAAAGGTAGAAGTTCCCAACTCACTCAGGATTGAGGTCATGTTACCTATGGTCATCCTAGTGAATTGAAATCTCTTTCATGAACGACATTATATAACGAGACTATAACACTTCGTGGTCCGGTCTTATACAAACTCCTTTGTATAGGACGCACATGCTCGCATGTCCCCACATGAATGGTCAGAATCAGACTATTTGTAGCAAGTCACAATACTTGTAACTATTCTACAAAGCGGGCTGCATCCGTAACGTTACCAGAATAAGGTTTCCCTCCTATATCCATATACTACAGACCATTTTGGTTATCACTTAAGATATGATCCACTTGTATGTCTCCACATACATGCTTAAGTTACAAACGACAACCCGGGATCTTAGTTTATTGGTTTGTGATAAAGCAAATAAAACATCCAATGTTCATAGACAAGAAGTGAAGAATATATCATATATTATACATCATAAGCGTTTGTTCAAAAATTGTGTCTACAACTACAGGATACGAGAGTTTAAGGCATCATCCCCAACAGACGCAACTTGAAAAACTTCTCCAAATTCTTCAGGATCTAGTACAATTACAAGAGATGTCCTTGGATCACTGAAAGTGGTACAAATTTCATCAACTGATGTTGTTTATCATCTCCTTTAGCTGAAATTTTTGCTATTCGTCAAGGGATAAAACTTTCTTCTCAAATGAGTTTTAGGAACATCTTGTTAGAATCGGATTGCTGTAAAGCAATTAACCTAATCCAAAAAAAAAAAAAAAAAAAATTTCAATGTAGAGCTTGAAAAGATTTGGGATTCTCCACTTCTTTGATTCCACTAATTTTGCAATTATCCTAGAAGTAAAATAAATTTGCTAATATTGTGGCTAAAAAAGCTAGAATATTAGCAATAAATGAAACTTGGGTAAATTCCTTTCATTCAAAGTATTATTGTAAATGAATGTCCTCAAAGTTTACCCTTAAAAAGTGTTTTTACATTTTTTTTCCCCGAAAAATCAATGTTCTATTTTGTAACTATTTTAGTTTTTTATGTCTGGTTTTTTATTTTTGTGTTTTATGCTTTCTATTACTTAAGAATAAAAAAAAAAAGCATATATGTTTGGTAAATATTTATTATTTATTATTTTTAAAAACAAAAAACTGTTTTATAACAGTTTTAAGTTTTTTCTTGAAGTAACAAGAGAGAAAATCAATAATTATATGATAATTGTACTTCTAAGTTTTAAATACTAAACTTCGAACTTGAAAAAACTGCTCATAAAATAATAATTTGTAAAGGAAAAAATTACTTTAATAAAAAAAAGAATATTTAATTAAAATACTGAAAGATGATATGTCCTGTGTTTGAAATTTTAAACTACTTTTAACTCTTTTTCCTCATCTTGCGATATTTCAATGTTTTTCTTTTTGAATTATTTTCATTGTTTTCCTTATTGAGATATTTTCAATGTTACACAACTTAAGTCTTAAAACTATGTATATTTATTATATAATAGGGAAAAAAATCATTTCAGACATTTAAACTTTGAGAGTGGTATAAATTCAAATATTACAATCTAAATACTAAACTTTTGGAAATATATTAATTTATACCCTCTTTCATATTTTATTTGAAAAAATTATGCGAGATCTAAATTATTTTAATTAAACTCTTAAATTGCCATCAACGAATCAGTTGACCATTTATAGATTTACTTTTAGAAATCATACATGCATCAATTCTTACATGTGTATAAACTTTTTAAGGGTGTGTTTGAGGTAAGAATATTCTAAAACTATAATAACTACCTATTGCTACAGTAAACACTATTTTGTATTTTCCAATTAGCTATCGTCAACACTATTTAAAAATCTCTATTTGCTATTTTCTACAGATTTTTACTATTTTACATTCATCATTGTTTTTATTCTTTGCTATAGTGTCTATTATCTCATTTTCAAACTAAAATAGTTTACACCTCAAACACATATTATTATAACCCAAACTAAAATAATTTACACATCAAACACAAATTATTATAACTCATCTATAATAAGCTAGGATTATAATAATCACATGTTTGCCCCAAATGCCCATAAATATCAAACTAACAAAATAGACAACGGAAATAGATGCATAAGAAATTTTCAAAGAAAATCCTAACTTATAGTATAAATTGATTTGCTTGTGAAAGTTTAAGAGTTTAGTGGATAAAATTATAAATTTCACACGATGTTCATGCAGATGGATGAAATAAATTGATACATTAAAAATTTAAAGTCTAAATTGATATAATTATTAGTTCATTTATTTAATCGATACAAATTCCAAAGTTTTGGCATATACTCTTTCTTTAGATCGGAAGTTTGATCAATGTTCTTAATGTACATGACCCCTTTGTTAAAATAAAATAAGGCGTTAGATTTATTTTTAAAGTATATGAATTAAATTAAAACGAACATTTTAAAGGTTTAACTACAAAAATTAAGTAAATATGAACTACAAGGAGTGTATCTCAATAGTCCTATGTTTCAAACTTGAAAATATTTTCTCACTAAATTTATTGAATATCCTAGTTGAATCTGATTGATGTAGTAGACATTTATGAAGTTTATTTCTTTATTGACGAGGTAGAGGCCTCAAGTATTGAAATGAGAATTCTTTCATTCTCTCACGTTTGCCGCAACCAAAATGCATTGGTGCACCATGAACTGCATAAAGAGTAAGTAGGGATACTTAAAAAATTCGATGACTCGAAAAAACCAATCAACTCAAACCAATCCAACCCATAAACACCTTCTTCATTCTTCAAATTTTGAGTGGTTCACTCTATGTCTAGTGATGTAATAATCTAGTTTGTTGCATGTTTGATTGTTTATTCTTAAAAAAAAAAAACCTCTCATTTTCACTTAAAAAAAAAAAATAAAAAAAAAAAAAAAAAGGAGTAAATATCATGAATATAGATAATTTAAAAAGAACAGAAGAAAAAGAAAGAATTTTTGAAAAAATATATAGCTTCTTCAACTACATGTCAGCGTCGTCATCAGATAACAGAGCCGATTTGTTCTACTTAAATGGATTTGAATCTCTTTCTTTTTCTCTCATTCAAATCTTCTTCTATTTCCATTCTTCTCCACGTTCCTCTGTCGCTTCCATCATTCAATTTCTTCATCTCACACCGTCGCAGCCTTACGGCGGAGCCACACAACGACGTCGCCGGAAGACTCAAAAGGAGAGACGAGTCAAATAATACGCCGAATGCTCGTATACTCTTCTTTTCTCCATTGACGATCAATGCGCAATGATTTCCTGATGGTTCAATTTGCAATTTCTAGGGTTTTCTGAATTTCAATAAGAAGGCAGAAATAAGAACTCATGGCTACGAGCCGAATCGCGAGTAGCATGCGAGAGGCATGGGAGACACCGGGGGAGGCGTTTCCGAGAAGCGGAAGGATGGAGGAAGAGGAAGAAGAGTTGCGATGGGCGGCGATCGAGCGGCTTCCGACGTACGAACGGATGAGGAAGGGGATAATCCGGCAGGTTAAGGAGAACGGAAGAATGGTTGAGGAGGTGGTGGATGTGACGGCGCTGGGATATGTGGAGAGGAAAGAACTGATGGAAAGGATTGTGAAAGTGGTTGAAGAAGATAATGAGAAATTTCTGAGACGGATGAGAGAAAGAACGGATAGGTAAGATTTAAGAAGAAGAAGAAGAAGAAGAAGAAAGAACTCTAGAATTGGAATTGAAATTGAAAATTGAAATCATTGTTTGATTGATGCAGAGTAGGGATTGAAATCCCGAAAATTGAAGTTCGTTTCGAGAATTTGTCAGTTGAAGGAGACGTTCACGTTGGGAGCAGAGCTTTGCCGTCTCTGCTCAATGTTACACTCAACACCTTTGAGGTATTTTTACATTTTCAATTCTCAACTCTCTCTCTCATACAAAAACAATTTTTTTAATAAAAAATCTTGAAATTTAAAGATTAAATTGAAATAAAATTTAAATTTCAAAAATAAAATTATTAATTTTAAAACGTATAAGACTAAATTAAAATCAACTCCGTGACTAAAAATATGACATTTTAAAACTCCATACTAAATAAAACAATATCAAGAACCTGATGTTAAAAAATGTATTTTCCAAAAAAAAATAAAATTAAGAATAAACTTCCAACTTTTGTTTAAATTAAAAATATAAATAAAAAAAAATACGCTTTTAATTCTCAAGTTTGAGGACAAACAAGTTCACATGCCTTTTAATTCCATCTCTCAAATTATTTTTTTAAGAAATTAAATTAAAATAAAACTCAAATTTGTTTTAAATCACATGTCTATATAGTATATTCATGTGCTCAAACATGATAATGCAATAAAGTATCAATTGGCTTAATAGAATTTTTAAAAATATATCAAAGGTAAAATTAAGAATTTTAAAAGATTAAAGGTTGAATTGACCTTCTTTGATCTTAGATTGAAGGTTTGATCTACTGTTATATTAAAAAAAAATTAGGCACCCTTGGATATAACATTTATTTTAGGTCTCATTTGGTAACTTTTTTTTTTTTTTTTGGTTTTGGAAAATTAGGCCTATTTCATTTTCTTTTTTTACCATGATTTGCATCTTTTTTATCATTGTTGAATTCTTAGCCAAATTCCAAAAATTAAAAAAAAATAAATACTTTTTTTTTTCCAAAATTTGGTTTGTTTTCTTTTTTAATTTTTAGTAAAAAAAAAAAAAAAAAGATAACAAAGGAAGATATTTGGAGATGAAAATAGTGTTGCGTAATTTTCGAAAAGAAAAATAAAAAATTAAGGTTCCGTTTGGTAATCATTTTGTTTTTTTGTTTGTGATTTTTAAAATGAAATCTATAAACACTACTTCCACTACCAAATTTCATACCTTGTTACCTATTTTTTACCAATAATTTAAAAAATCAAGTCAAATTTTGAAAACTAAAAAAAGTAACTTTCTAAAAGTTGTTTTTGTTTTTGAAATTTGGCTAATATTTCAACCATTGTATTTAATAAAGATGTAAATCAATATAAGAAATGACGAGGAAATAAACTTAATTAAAAAAGACGAAATAATTACCAAACGAAACCTTAAGAGTGTGTTTGGGATAAGAACTATCCACTACAATAACCAACTTTTGCTACAATAAATATTATTCTATATTCCAATCAACGCTATTCCAAAATTCATATTTGTTACGGTATTTACCATTTACTATAATTTTTGTGGTTTTATATTAATTATTTTTTTAATTATTTATTATAGTGTTTATTATTTCCTTCTCAAACTAAAATAATTTACACCTCAAACATATATCGTTATAACTTAAACTAAAATAATCTACCTCACAGACACAAACTATTAAAACCTAAGAATAATAATTTAGACTATAACGACTTTTTAATTTAAGGTTCTTATTCAATGGAAAAGGCTAGAATCCTTTATCAAAATTTGGGACGCACTCCCTAGCCTTAAATATATGCATGGGTTGGTTGCTATTAAATAATTTAGAAGAAATGACAAAATAAAGTTTTTTTCTTGAACCAAAGTATGGTGGGGAAGTTTGCAACAATTTAATAAATTGTAAGCTCTACATAGTATTTGTTTATTCTTTAAAATATACGTGAGTAAATCATTAATATATGAACAATAATTTTACATGTGGAATAGTAATAAGTTGATAAAAACGGGCCCTTTCAATTTCAATTTTGAAAATGGGTCCATTTTTAAAAATATTTTTTTTAGGATCTTTGTGGTAAAAAGTCCTAAATGCCCTCTATTAGCGTTGAACCTTTAAAACTCGATGTTTTCACCAACTTCTTTAACCCTTTTTTTCGTCTACTTTTATCAAAATTGAATAAGACACGTGTCAAGCAGGTAATCATGTTCTGTTCTAATTATTTTTGCTTTGAATGTTATGAAAAACAGAGCTTGCTTGGGTTGATTGGGTTGGTTCCATCCAAGAAAAGAAAAATTCATATCCTTAAAGGTGTCGAGGGAATTATCAAACCTTCAAGGTACATATCTTTTATAATAAAAATAAAAAATAAAATATCATTTTAGTCATCGAATTTATATAGTTGTTCAATTTTAGTTCATATACTTTTAATCAATCTTACATTTAGTTCTTCAAATTTAGTTTTTATCAAAATTAATCATCTAATAATACAAATTTTTAGGCAAGAAAATACATTGTCTATATGTTCCCAAAATTTATATTAAAAAGCTTCATAGTTATAAAAAAGAATCTTAAAAACCGATAATAAGCTAGGGACCTAATTTTAATATATTTGAAAGTTCAAAAACTAAAATTAGA
Source organism: Benincasa hispida (assembly GCF_009727055.1). Taxonomy (NCBI): domain Eukaryota; kingdom Viridiplantae; phylum Streptophyta; class Magnoliopsida; order Cucurbitales; family Cucurbitaceae; genus Benincasa; species Benincasa hispida. Next base: position 55,982,347 of record NC_052359.1, read on the forward strand.
TTTAAAAATGACGGACTAAAGTTCAAATTAGTATTTCAACAAAAAATATTACCTATCTTTAGTTTTTTAAATATTAATTTATTTTGTCTTTGAGAGGTATTTGCTAAAAATGACTTCACTTCAACTATGTCCTTGAGTTCTAAGGTATTTAATAAAAAAGAGTTGCATTTATCCTCTCTTTAAGAAGTTTGTGTTTGCTTGTTTATTTTATTTTAGTTCCAAAGTTTTCAAAATATTCTATTATAGAACATAACTTTGTATTAAACCATTTTAGTTATTGTCAAGTTTCTATCAATTACTTAACAAAAACGCGACATATATAGACACATCTTTTGTTTATAATGTCAATGTGTACATGGCCATTATTTTATATTTATTGAATAATTATTGACAATAACTAAAATACTTTCCATGAACTAAAAAAAAAACATGAACAAGCTAGAACTACTTTTTACATGGTTTTGAAGTCTCTTTTTCAAGAAAACAAATGGAAAATTTCATTTAGTATAAATATATACTAATTTTTGCTTCTCTTTCCATTAACAACTTTTTTTTTTTGGTACAAACTTTTTTCCTTAAGGTTGTAGACTCAATTTTTCATACCTAATTGTTGTATTAAGAAGAGGAAAAAGTTTATCTACTCTTTAAATTATTATCACTACTAATATATGGGAAACTTTTCATACTACCTCCAATTGCCACGCCGGCATTTAAAAATAGAGTGGGGTCTACTAGCATTAAAAAAAAATTGTAAAGATAAATTGATAGTGTGAACAAAAAGAATATGGTAACCATGTAGTGCTATAAGTTTTTCCTTCAATGATGTTTGTTCTATTGAATTTTGACATTAATTTCTCATTTTCAGGATGACATTACTTCTGGGTCCTCCAAGCTCTGGGAAAACTACCTTGTTGTTGGCACTTGCTGGGAAAGTCGACAAAAGTTTAAAGGTTTTAAATTCATTACATCGGTGATTTTTTTTTTAATTTTTTTAATTTTTTGAGATATATATATATATAATGTTTTTTTAATAAATCATAACCATGATTTTTTTTTAGGTTTATCTTGTTAAATTTCATGTTTATTCCATCTTGGTCTCTAATTCTTTTAAAAAGGTTTGTTTAATCTATGAAGTTTATACAAAAAAAATTATTATAGTAACTTCCGTATTTTTTTTAAAAAAAATTATTTGTTCAACAAAAATCCAACATAAGCACAAGCAATTCTGGCCTCTTAATCGAGTGTTTATGCCTAAACCAGTTGAACTATGCTCAAGTTGGTGACGTCTATGCATATTTAAAGCTGTGTGATAGATCAAGTTTTAAATTTTAGAACCGATTCAAACTCATATATGTTAAACAATCAATAGAAGAATTAACAACAATGAATAAACCTAAGTTATTTACGTATTTGTCATATTTACGTTATTTACATTTATGACCCTAGGGTTTAGAGAAACTCTCTTTAACCCTAAAGGTGCCTCAATTCTGTATTATGTATTACTTTTTCTAATAAAATTGTTCTCCCTTTGCCCTATGAATGTAGCTAACACATTGTGAACTACATAAACCTCTGTGTCGATCTCTTTTACTTTACGTTTTCTATTTATCTTTAATTGTTGATTCTTAACACCAAGGGATTAAATCAAACTATTAGAAAGTTGAGAGGCTTCACAATGAAAAGTTGAAGCAGAAAAGTAAAATTAATCATATTCAAAATGTTAATAGGAAAGTGGGAAAGTGACATATTGTGGCCATGAAATGCATGAGTTTGTGCCTGAAAGAACCTGTGCTTATATCAGTCAACATGATCTTCACTGTGGAGAGATGACAGTGAGAGAGACATTAGATTTCTCTGGTCGTTGCTTGGGAGTTGGGACAAGATATCAACTTATGACTGAGCTCACAAGAAGAGAGAAACAAGCAGGCATTAAACCAGACCCTGAGATTGATGCCTTCATGAAGGCCATCTCTGTTTCAGGCCAAAAAGCAAGTTTGGTCACAGATTACGTTCTCAAGGTTAGCACTTTCGACTACTCTTCATTTTTCTAATACATTTCTATGCCTTTACTTTCACATTGTCCATATACGGGTTTGTATTTAAATTGTTAAATCACTAATCAACCCAAATTTACTAATGTGAAGTATTAAGGCTAAGTAAATTCTTGTATTTTTTATTTTAATTGATTTTTTTAATTCATCTGTTATTTTTATGCTTATTTTTGTTATAGTAATGAGAGATTTTTTCACAACATAAACTTACCTAGTTTATTCAATTAAGATTAAGTTTTTGGGTTAGTGGTGATTTGTGAAGGGTGAATAACTTTTGTCACCTGAGCAAATGCATACGGCAAGGCGGAATACATTCCGGCAGCTCTTTCTCGATAGAAAGCCGTTCTTTCGATAGCAACCACAGACTGCACAGATGAAGCATTGGTAGCTCCAAGGAATATGACAGCAGAATATATAGCACCAATAACATTCAACACATCTTGTTGCTTGGTTCTGTTGAAGTACAGAAACGACACAAACATTTAAAAAACATCAATAAAATAGTAGGATGTCACAGACAAACAAAATTAAATAGGCCAGTGAAGAAACCTTACAATTTTTGTCCCTTGTTCCAGAAAATTAGACCAAATAAGGTTCCAATAACTATTGTAATGAAGAAGCGTATGGCATTGTATTGAGTGTGTCTCCAATAAGATTGATGTTGTTTCCAGAAGCAAGCTTTGCATTGAAAGAAAAACGATTGCGAGTATTCGGTTGGGAAGTGTAGGTCTTTGGACCCTGGAGCTGGAGTACTAAGCTCCATTATAAGTTCTTGGTTCCTCCTGAAGTAATAATTTACCATGCTAAGAAAAAAAAAAATAGAAACTCGAGCTGATATGTGGACTTAAAGCACAATCATACATACCGATAAACAGGAGATTTAGCAAAAGTATCAGCAAAATCAATATCTAGTTGAGCCTCCATTGGAGGAGCAGTAACCTCAAGCATCCATGTAGCAGGATTCTGACCATTTTCAATCTTTGGAATCCCTGAATAGCCTACCATCAAACAGCCACCAAAATCAAGCACTTGAGTAGATAATGAAAACACACACATTACACATACATAACATATTAGAGAAACACGGGATTCCATCTCAAAGCCACATAGCAACAGAGGAATAACTCATGTATCTTAAAAGATTGTGAGTCTCTTCATCTTTCCGATGTGGGATCTTCAACATGTATCCTTCAAGATGGTGCACTTCTTTAGGTTTACCATTCTTAGGACATGTTCGAATTTTGGATCGATTACCCACTTGGACTTCATGGGCTATGATACCATATCAGATAAACATCAAGTTCTATCTCAAAACCAATTGATAATGAGAGGAGTAATCTATGTGTTTTATAAAAAAATGTGAAGTCTTTTCATTTTTTTGATGTAAGATCCTCATATAACAATCAAAACATATATACTCACTCAAAATATTCAATGAGTTTGCCAAGATCGCTCACCAAGAGGTCCGGCCATAAATCATTTGTCCACCACGTTTCATGAGCAATAACTACATT
>NC_052359.1:55992210-56107072 GCF_009727055.1 Benincasa hispida
AAGTGTTTATAATTAGGATAACTTTGAAATCAAAGCTATAGACTAGTACTTGGAGCTTATCACTTTCTTAAATCTTTCATTGTAAGATTGCTTTCTTCTAAGTTCTAAGATTTTGTCCAAATCCTACCGTTCAATCTTTTTAATATATTTTTAACTCTTGCTCAAGTGTGGGCAACATGAGATCCAACATGTAGTACATTATATGAAATAAGAAGGTGAAGATTATACTACTAAGGTTTTATGTAAAAACTCCTACCATGTTAATCATAACTAGATGGTAGATTAAGTTTAAGATGAATATAATCTAACTAAAGATTAAACCCCCTTTTTTTTTGTTTGCAGGTGGCAATTGAGACTATCTATGTTTCTGTTCAATCTGTAATTTATAGTCTCATTATTTATAGCATGATTGGATTTGAGTGGAAATTGGGGAAGTTTCTGCTGTTCTGTTACTTAGGTTTGATGTGTTTCACATACTTCACTCTGTATGGGATGATGGTTGTAGCATTGACTCCAAACCACCACATTGCAGCCATTGTCGTGTCCTTCTTTATTGGCTTTTGGAACTTGTTCGCTGGTTTTCTCATTCCTCGACCGGTAAATGACGTCCAAATTTGATATTTCGATCTTCGATCCTTTTTTTAATTTCTCGAACTCATGGTTAAACCAACACTTGTAGGTAATCCCCATTTGGTGGAGATGGTATTATTGGGCTAATCCTGTGGCTTGGACTATATATGGAATTATAGCTTCTCAAGTTGGTGACAGAGACAATCTTGTTCAGATACCAGGATTTGGTAATGTAGGATTAAAGATGTTCCTTAAAGAAGGGTTCGGGTACGACCACGACTTCATCCCAGTTGTCGTCGCAACTCATGTTGTCTGGGTTCTCATCTTCTTCTTTGTGTTTGCCTATGGAATCAAATTCCTTAACTTCCAAAGGAGATAGGCAATACTTGTTATGTGGAATTTGTTAGTTCATTACATTTTTACTTATAGCCTTTGTATCGTAGGAACTCAATTATTTCAGAGTGATAAATGAGGAAAGAAAACAAATTCCCCTCTTTCCTTGCTCATCTTTGTCCTCTTCACAGTGCCTAAAAGCACTTTTCACATTTTGTGTGATGTTTGACTTTGTAATAAAAAAATATTTTTTTTCTATCTATATTATTTATTTTTTGGTCTAGGGATATTGTGGGGTTTGCGACTAAAAAAACATTAATTTTATAATTTATTAATTCATTGCACTGTAATCTAGGACTTCACAACTTCACTCTTTGTTTCAAACGCCTAAGAATAAAACATATATTTAGTAAAAGTTTTTTGAACTTATAATTAAAACACTTTTAAGATATACTTGGAAGGATTGAAAAGAAGTTTAAATTTTTTTAAAAAAAAATCTTTGAGAACCAGAAACCACCTTCATCTTATGCATCTTTTAGAAGGCATTTGAGGCAAGAAGTTAGTTATTATAGTCTTAGGTTATTATAGTTGGGTTATAATAATTTGTGTTTAAGTTGTAGATTATTTTAATTTAGATTATAATAGTATATTTTAACTATTTTAGTTTGAGAAGGAAATAGTAAATATTGGAGCAAATAATAAAAAAAATGATAAATTTATAATAGTAAAAATTGTAGCAAATAATAAATATATTGTAGTAAATGAAAGTCTTGAAATAGTGTTGATTGTAGTTAATTAAAGATTTTGAAATAGTATTTACTGTAACAATAGGTAGTTATTATAGTCTTATGATAACTTTGCCTCAAATGTCTCCAGATCAAATCCTATAGGGATGCAAACTAAAAAGAAGACCTAATGAAAATAACTTAATTGAATTTTTTGGTAAGTTGGAGCAAAATGTAAAAATGTTATTTAGGGTGTATTTGGAGTGATAGTTGGAGTAGTGATTTTAGAAAAAGAGATCTAGGTATAATTGATTCTGTAAAATTGATTTTTAAACAATCAAGTTTATGTTTGGTTCAACTTTTTAGGGTGGTTTTTTAGCTCGCTTGGATTGATTTCAAAAAAAAAATATATATATATTGTTCAAAAAATTCATTTTTATTTTAACACATTTGATAAAAATTGATTAAAATACATTTGAAAAATGATTTTGAGTAGTTGTCAAATATCCTAATTTATTCCAAAATAACTTATTTTTTAAATCAAGCACTTTAAAATGTATTCCAGCACACCCTTCAAATATTTAAAAGTGATTTTAAATTATTATGTTTGGTTCTAAAAGTGAATTTATAGTTACCCAATTGTATTTTTCTATTTGAGAAATTATTATTTAACTAAATAATTATGGTAAATATCTATATTTATTTATTTTATTGTTAAATTCTTATACGCATAGATGATATATTGAGTAAGGTGAATGTTTATAATATATCGAAAGAAAATTCAAAATATATAATTGTTTGTTTACAATTTAATGATAGATAATGTCGGTCATCTTTTGCTCCAGTATTTAAAACTAAAAAATGATTTCACAAATAGCTAACCAACAATATTTTAACAAAAACTGAATTAGATAACCATTTTGAGACTGATTCCCCATCAATCATTTAACAAAAATCATTTATCAACTAATTCTTCTAAAATCAATTTTAGCTCATGTCAATTATCATCACTTTAATGAAAAGTGATTTTGACAAGAAATAAAGTAATTTTAACCATCTCAAAATAATTCCAAATATATCCTTAACATGTGGCAATTTGATTATCATCCTTCTAAACGGTTGGCATTTATGGATGTGGGGTTAAACTATAATTTTTAGATTCTCTCCCATCTCTAACAGTCTAAAATTGTCAACTATGTTATCGTCCGTCTCTTTGAATAAATTTCTTCAAAGTGTGATAATGTAATTTTTTTTCTGGTTGTTTCTAAATATAGAAAAATGATCCAAATATTTACAAGATATACCAAAATTTTAAAACTATTAATGATAGATGTTGATAGACATTGATAAAATTCTATTAGTATCTATCATTGATAATTCTAAAATTTTGCTATATCTTGTAAATATTTTCAATAATTTTACTATTTGAAATAATTTTACTTTTTTCCCCTTTTTGATTAGTTATGAATGGTTCAATTTTTCTGAAAGTTGGTTGTGGTGTGGGGGTCATTTTCCACCTATAACTTGTCCTCGTTATTCATTACTCATCATTAGTCTATATATTCATGCTTGAGCCGCCTCTTTTAGTGGTCGGTGTAATCTTCGGCAAATTGCTCGCAAACCAGATAATTTACCACGCCTGCGTACCATGGAAATTCTTCAATATGAAATAGTTGCTCTTTTGGGAACACCGCACTCACCTCTGACTGATTGCGGTCAACCTCTGGATTTTTCAATCTGGATAAGTGATCTGCAACTTGGTTCTCCGTCCCCTTGCGATCAATTATTTCTATATCGAATTCCTGGAGGAGGAGAACCCATCTAATCAACCTCTGCTTTGCGTCCTTCTTTGTCATCAAATATTTTATCGTTGAATGGTCAGTATGGATGAGTACTTTTGTTCCCAACAAATATGCTCTAAATTTTTCCAATGCAAAAATTACTGCAAGCAGCTCTTTTTCTGTGGTGATGTAGTTTGTTTGAACAGGATTCAAAGTCTTATTCGCATATGTGATGGGATGTAATATTGTTTTTCTCTTCTGTGCCGGCACTGCTCCCATCGCATACCCACTTGCATCACACATTAATTCAAAGGGAAGTGTCCAATCTGGTGCGATCAACAAGGGCGCGGTCGTCAATGTGTTCTTCAAAATCCTGAATGCGTTGAGGCAATTGTCATCAAAGTCAAATTTTCTATCAACCTCCGTCAACGCACTCAGCGGTCGTGCTATCTTTGAAAAGACCTTGACAAAACGTCTATAAAATCTGGCATGCCCTAAGAAACTCCTTACAACCTTTACATTTGTCGAGATTGGGAGGCTTCTCAATTGCTTCAATTTTTGCCTTGTCCACCTCCAATCCGTCCCTAGATACCTTATGCCCTAGCACAATGCCCTCCTTCACCATGAAATGACATTTCTCCCAGTTAAGTACGAGGTTCGTCTTCTCACATCTTTTCAATATCTTCTCCAAGTTGGCAAGACAGACTTCGTATGTGTGCCCATATACAGAGAAGTCGTCCATAAATATTTCTTTAGAATCTTCAAAATATTATGAAAAGATGGCCTTATGCACCTTTTGAAAGTGCTCAACGCATTGTAGAGGCCGAATGACATATGGCGGAAAGCGAAAGTTCCATACGGGCAGTGAATGTGGTCTTGTCTTGATCTTCGGGAGCAATCATGATCTGATTATAACCGGCATACACATCCAAAAAGCAGTAGAAGTCATTTTCAGTTAGACGATCTAGTATTTGGTCAATGAAAGGTAAAGTGAAATGATCTTTCTTCGTTGCCGCATTCAGCTTGCAGGAGTCCATGCAAATACGCCATCCGGTAACGGTTCTTTGCAGTATCAACTCGTTATTTGCGTTGGGGACTACTGTCATCCCACCTTTTTTCGGCACGCACTACACGGGGCTGACCCACCTGCTGTGCTGCTATCGGATAGATGATGTCCGCACCAACCACTTGATTATCTCTTTCTTACGACCTCTTTCATCCAGGGTTGAGTCTACGCTGATGTTCGATCGATCCTTTGTGGTTTTCTTCGAGACGAATTCTATGCATACAGTATGTGGGGCTAATTCCTCGAATGTCTGTGAGCACCAGCCAATTGCTCGCACATATTTTCTTAGAATGCTCAGCAGCGCATTCTCTTGGTCATCATTAAGTTAAGAGGAAATGATTACCGGTAACTTTTTATTCTGCCCCAGAAATGCATACTTTAGGTGGTTGGGCAGGGTCTTCAACTCTATTATTGGTGGTTGTTTTAAGGACGGTTGCATTGTTTTCTTTCTTCATTTATTGTCGGCTCTTCTTTTTGGGTTGCGATCATCTCATCATCCTTGTTTGTTTTTTCTATGATCGCATTGCATGCAACAATGGATGCGATCGCATCCTTATCTTCGTTTTCATCTTCAGGCGTGATCGCATCCTTATCTTCATTTTCATCTTCAGGCTTTTCTTCTTCATTCAAACTCTTTTCGTCGTCAGATTCATTCAGGCCCTCTTCGTCAGGATAATTCATGGCACGGATAATGTCAAACTTGAGCTTCTGTCCATTCACGCTCAAGGTGATCTCTCGTTTGTGCACATCAATCTGGGCACGATCGGTTGATAAAAATGGTCGCCCCAGGATGATGGGCATATCCTTGTCGACTTCGTAGTCCAAGATGATGAAGTCAGCTAGTAATATAAATTTGTTGATTGTAACCAACACGTTCTTCACCTTCCCTTTTGGATGCACCAGAGATCTATCAAATAATTGGAGAGTCACTGTCATGGGTGCAAGTTGATACTGGTTCCAAGATCACACAGCGCTTTCTCGATGTACAATCCTCCAATGGAGCAAGGTATAGTAAAACTCCCAGGATCGCGCATCTTCGGTGGGATTATAGATTTGGAGCTCTGCGTCAAAGCCACCATGGCAAACTTACCAGTGCCTCTCTTCTTGGTCACCATATCCTTTAGAAACTTCGCATATGCAGGTATCTCCTCAATCGCTTCAGTGAATGGAATATTAATATGCAATTGCTTTAACATAGTCATGAAGCGTTGGTATTGTACCTCGTCATTCTTCTTCTTTCTGAGTCTTTGTGGGAAAGGTGGCAACTATACTCTCATAGTCCCTTGTTCTTTTGGCATTGAGGTGGACGCAATCTCTGGCTCTATTGCTTCTTTTTCTCCTTCTTCTTCTCGAGTCACCGTAATCTCAGGTTCCAGCACAATTGGAGCAGTCCGACTAGGCTTCTTCTTCTCCCCTACCACAGTCTTTCCACTCCGCAATGTCACCACTTGACACTGCTCTTTACTCGTACCCCCTGGGTTGCGTGGGAGTTCAGTTGTACTCAACAGGGCCCCTTGCGGTCTGTTCTTGAGCTCGCTCGCAATTTAGCCCATTTGTAGTTCCAAGTTACGGATAGACGTCGCTTGGTTTTGAAGCACAGTTTTGTTCTTCTCAATATATTGCTTCAACAAAATTTCCAAGGAGGAAGATTGTGGCGTCTGTGAGCTTCTGGCTTGATTACTCGTCTGGCCGTTATTTCGCGGGAAAAATCCGGGTGACCTTTCTTTTTGCGCCACTGATTGGAAATTTTGCTGCTGATTTTTCCACGCAAAGTTGGGGTGGTTTCTCCACCCAAGGTTGTACGTGTTAGAGAATGGATTATTCTTCACAAAATAAATAGACTGTGGGTTTTGCGAGCATTCCTCCATTGCGTGTCCTTCATCGCAAGTCGAACACCTTACGATAGTCTGATTGATTGCATTCACTTACCCACTATGCGGTGTCGGGCTGTTGATTGCGATTCCCTGTATCAAGTTCATCATCGCAGTCACCTGACTCTGAAGTGATGCGATGGCACCATTGTTTGCGTCATTATCCTTTATTCTCAATCTCTGATCGCTCTCTCTCCAGTCCTCGTGATTTTTAGAGATGCGATCAAGAATATTCCTGTCTCTTATACACATCTAGATGTGTATAAGAGACAGAATGGGAACAGAGTGAGTCAAACTTCCTTGGTAGATATTTGGGAACACAAAAGTGTTGCTGATTTCTATAAAGCTCCGGAGGTGGGCATGCAGGTCCTCACCACGCCTTCCTTCAAATTGCTCAGCAGTCTGGATCATCTGCAGCATCACCGGATTCATTTCGAATCAAGATCCATCAAGAGTAGGCCTCATGATTCCTGGGGAGAAATCGTAGAGGTTGGGCGATGCATAGTCCCGAATGGGCATATTGCGATCGTTTGCCAGTAGGATTGGATTCGCCATGACATTGTTTTCATTGGTGCTCCGTTTCCAGGTTGCTTCGCCATGTCGTCTTTATTTGGTTATTGTTGTTGGCGGTTATCTTTCAATCTTTATCGAAACGTCCTCTCAATCTTTGGGACGTAATTCGCCAGAGATTGAGAGCTGCAAAGTAATCAAAAAAATTATCGTTAGCACACTGAATTGCCGAAGTCCCCGGCAATGGCACCAAAAACTTGGTGCGTTATTTTATGAAATGAATTGTTGTGATGGGAATGCATTGTGCAACAAGTTTTCTCAATAGAATCCAAGTAGAAATCCTACTGAGTTTTCTGGCAAGTCCAGGGTCGAACTCCGGGACGAAGGAAAACGGTATGCGGTGATAATTTTTAAGACGACTTTGCAGTAACCAATAAATCAAGAGTTGTTTTTGGGTTGTTGTTTGCGGTAATAAAAAGTATGCGGCAGAGTTAAAATAAGAGTTGATAATACTGAAGATGCAATGAATAGTTAGGGAACGGGTTAAGAAGGGGTTCAGCTAACACTTCCTAGGATGCGTTCATGTTATGCGATCACGCAACACAGATACAATAGCAAATCATCTCTCAACGCAAATGCTACGGTTTCTAGTTCTAGAAGCATGTGATATATGCGACTATAGGACCTACACATAAGCCTCTATTCTTGTTTATGCGAAGAAAAATGACACACACACAAACAAGGCGACCATATAATATCGTAACCTATCTCTAGGGTGCATGCGATGCATGTTGGCAAACAGAGCTTATCTCTAAGTCCCTATCTCTTGCTTATGCAGATCTAATCTTGCTCTCTCGTGTCTAGATTCTAACTTAGCTCTCTCAAGTCTTAGGTTCTTTCTTTAGACTCTCTCTCGAGTAGCTCTAAAGGGGTGTTGGGTGCAACATAAGACAAGACAATCGCATGCAATGAAGATCCTAGGTCATGTTAGCTTAGTTCTTCTGAACCACTCGATAGATTTAGCTGCTCATGCATGCTTTTAAGAGAGTGAATAGATGTAGATAAGAAAGTTCCATTTTATAGATATAGAGTTGAAATAAAAAATAACAATTCGAAATGAAAATAAAGAGCCTGGTAGCAATCTCTTGTTTCCCAAGGCTTTTTACACCTTTCTTCTCTACTCTGTTTAAAAGATAGTCTCGCTCTCACGAGAGTTGGCCCTCTCTTTGCTTTTCTACGCCTTTGGGTTCTCTCTCGAGCTGACCAGAGCGATCTTCCGGTGTCTCTTCCCTTCTCTCGCTCCGCCTTCGAAGTAAAAAAACTAAGAGCAAGGCTAATTCTATCTAAGGGAAAATTATCTAACTGTCCGAACTCCTTCACTGAAGGTTGCCTTCGGAATTTATAGAGCTTCGGGGTGAAAGGCTGCTTCTCTTTTATGATTGCACTGATGGGATGACATTAATTCTCTGTCTGATGTGTCAAATATTTGTCATCGAAAAGTTGAGTGTACTTGTTACAGTAGTTCGTTAGCAGCTTGTCAACTTAATTCGGAATCGACCGTCATCAGCTTTCTGTCCCATCGTGATTTATTATGCTTTTCACCCAGATGCGCCCACCAAGTTGTGCCAGCTCTATGTGACAATCCTTCTTGAGCAGATATTTGCGAGCGCAAATCACCGCAAAGCCTTGCGGTAATGCTGCATTCGATCGTTGATTTCTTGTGATCACATTTTTCCCTTGCGTGCATATTCTGCACAAAAATACATAAGTTAACTGTTTTCATGCGATGGACGCCTGCGACCACAATATTATGAACTTAATGCTTTTTGGACGCAATTATATATATTTTATCAACGCAAACCTTCATTGTTTAATAACTTAGCACAATAATAACGTGCATTTCTACTCGTTATCACTTTTATAGATCCATTTATGCCCTATGGGTTTAACCCCTTCAAGTAGATCTACAAGTTCTCATATTGAATTGAAGTATGTAGACTCCACTTCAAGGTTCATGGCTTTGACCCATTGGTTCTTGTCTATGTCATTCATCACTTATTTATAGGACAATGGATCCTTAACGGCATTATCTGGTATGACAACCTATTTCAGTTAAACCCAAGTAACAGAGGTTGTAATATGATCCTCTCACTGCGTTGAGGCACTCTCAACAATTGAGAAGGACGAGATTGACTTGAAGTGCTAGCTTCTTTATTAACACTTGATGAATGACCAGTTGCATCAACAACCCCTTGTTGATTATTTTGTAGCTTCATTTAATATTAATTTTCTTCGTGGTTTATGATCTCTCATGTGGTCTTCCTCTAAGAATGTAGCGATTGTTGATACAAATAGCTTGTTTTCTTGAGAGTCGTAGAATTGACCACCTCTCGTTTCCTTAGGGCAACCAACAAATTAGCATAACCTTGAATGAGGTTCCAGTTTCTTAAGATTTGTCACTAGCACATGTGCGAAAAACCCCAGATTCTAAAGTAACGTAAACTAGGTTTACGCCCCCTTCATAACTCGAAAGGTATGAAACCCGGATCCCAATTTCCCTACTTAAGTAAGTAATTAAGAAAATAAATCAAGTATAAGTTAAATCTTATGTTGAGGGGAATAAAAATTCTAAGTATTGGAGTAAACGTTTGACTAGCTTTGAGTTGGAGCTTAACAGGTGGAAATTTAGCTAAGTGTTAAAGCTAGGACAACCATGCATTGAAGCTTGTGAGGCATGGGCGCATGGTAAAAGTTGGTTATGTGTTGGTCTTGACATTGGAGGGTGTCATGTTGGCTTAAGTGGTAGACGCATGAGGGCACCATGTGTTGGTATAGGGTGTGCAGCCAAGACACTAAACAATGGGTCAAACCATGATGGACACATGTTGGCCGAGCGTTGGCATGAGGCGTTATCCAAGCATTGGCATGACAAAGGCTGCTCATGTGTTAGGATGACAAGAGGCTACGTGAGCAAGCAGGATGGGCCAGGTGCGAGCAAAAATGCATTCGGTTGTGCGTGAAGCAAGGGCGCTGGGCATTGGAGCATGCCCAGGGGTGATCACATAGCTGCCTTCGCATAGCTACTTGTGAGGTTGCACAATAGTGCTAGACAATAGCGCTAGATGATGAGCATAGATGCTAGACAATGAACATAGGCGCTAGACGATAAGCGCAAAGCTAAGCGATGAGGTTCGGCATGCGTGTTGTCTATTGTTCAGCACTGAGCGCAAGGCGCTGGCTACTCGATGCGTGCTAGAGCTATGCGATGGGCCAAACCATGATTGGCATGCAGTGCGCGCAAGAGCTATACGATGAAGCTATGCGATGGGCCAAGCCATGATGGGCGTATAATGTAGTGTCTATACGTTGATGGGGCTTGCGACACATAAGGCTTGCGAGGTTAGGTGGTGAGTGCATTGGTCTTGTGCATGCTGCTATGGGCATTGGCAAGCAATAAGGGCATGCTTGTGTCGATCATGAAGGTATGCGTTAGCAAGAGGTTAGGCGATGGCAAGTCAAGCCTTGGGCATTAATGCAAAGGCACAATGGTAGTAGGCATGCGGTGAGGGCATGCGATAAGACAAACCATGAAGCATTGGCTTGAGACCTAGCTTCCCAAGGTTTGGCATGCGATGATGTCATACATGGACAAATAGGTCGATCGATGGTTGAATGATGACCAAGGAGGCGACCAACAAAGGGATAGGCGTTGGAAAGCTTGCAACCATGCGATGGGACCAGGTTGGTACCATGTGATGGTTAGGGCATTTGAGGTTAGTGTGGTATAAAGAAGGGTGATGTGATGATCAAGTCATGCGATCAAGTAAGCATGCGGTCATGTAATTGGAAGGATGCGATGACAAGGGGAACTTGGAGAGCAAGGCTGAGTTAGAAATTCATCCAGACAAGTGGCTAAACTATGAGGAGTTTGAGCTTAAGCTAGAAGGAGGTGGATGAATATTAAGGCATGCAAAGAGAACTTGTGCATGAGGAGGAGGACGTAACATCATGCAAGTAGGAAGTGGCATGGAAGTAAGTAGTGGCAAAGCAAGGTGAAGACACTCCAAAAGTTCCTAAGTAGGAGGTGTCATGCATTGGAGCCTTAAGAGATGATGAGGATCGGTTGCTAAAGGCCTATAAATACCACCTTAAGGCTTCACTTCGGATCATAACACAAATTCTCTCTTCAAAGGAAATTTGGAAGAGAGTTTGAAGAAAAATTCAGAAGAAGCTTTGCATTGATCATGAAGAGCATGCATTGGTAGCACAACCATGCATTGATCAAGTGGTTCCAAGAGGTGGAGATGCTATCAGACAGTAAGATCATGAAGTAGCATCAACTTGGAATGAAGAGTGCTCCCAAACTACTCGTGCGTTTTAGGTGATTCTAAAGCCATGCGAAAGCTTTGAGTGTCTAGTTTTCAAGGCAGGGCTACCAGAGAAGAAGCACAAAGGAATCAGGCTAAAGACTGAAGAAAAGACAGAAGGGTCGAGCTCTCGGGTATGATTAGGCTAGTCTTGATGATTTGAAGATTTTAGTCTTTCTGAGCTGAGATTTTAAGGTAAGTAAGTTAAGAAATTTCTAAACCTATTTGTAGAAGGAAATGTCTCAAAATAAGGTCTGTAATGATGAGTAATCTGAGCTTCAAAATGAATATGGAATTTAAGGTTCAAAAGGAAGCCAGAGGAAACCAAGGAACTTGGAAAGAGAGAAAGGTTCCTACCAATTAAGGTGACTGTTAATTCCTTTAAGGTCTTAAGCACATCTTTCATGTTTATGTTTATGTTGTGAATAAGTAACCGAAACGAAAATGAGAATATGTGGTCGAGATGCTTAGGGGGTCAGCAGACCTAGTTCCTGAGCCCGGAGTAGAATCACACAGGATGGTCAGGGGGCCATGAGGCCTAGTTCCTGAGCCTATGAGAGGAATCTCGTATGGGATGGTCAGAGGGCCGACAGGCCTAGCTTCTGAGCCCATAAGTGGGGATCTATGTGCACATAGGAAACATAGGAGAGTATGCATTTATAATTAGTATCAGTTTAACTATCTACCGTGTATGTAGGTAAGGTTGAGAACATACTCATTTAAAGCTGAGGTTTGAATGTTAACCTCGTAATTGTATATGATTTATTTGTTATAAGTTGAAGAGACTTGTTATGTTGTTACCACTCATTGAGCTTCTTGAAGCTCATTCTTTTCTTTCATGTTTTTCTACCCAAGTAGCGAAAAGATGAGAAGTTCCAAGGTGCTGCTAAGGTCAAGGTCTGCCACGCCACAGCCACACTTCTGGTTTTAAAGTTATTGTTGTAAACATTTATAGTTAAGTCTGGGAGTTGTATGAACATTATACTGTTGTAAAAAATAAGTTTAGCCAAACAGTTGTTTATTTCCTTGACCTAAATTTTAATGAGTGAAAAAGATTCAGATGGGTAGTAGGTATCACAAAAAGGTGGTATCTGTTGTCCTTAGGCCTCCTTTCGGGTTGTAGAGGTAAGCTCGGGAGGCAGTGTGACAAAAAGTGTTTCAGAAACACTCTTTGAGGCAACATTGTTCAAGATATGAATTGCAGTCTCCACTACATATCCCTAAAATGAGCTAGGCAATTGAGCATAGCTCATCACAAAATGAACCATGTCTAACAAGGTTCTATTTCTCCTTTCTGATACATTATTCTATTGAGGTGTATCAGGTGCTAAAAGTTGGGATTAGATTCCATATCTATCTTATAGCCTTAGAATACTGAATCCATGTACTCTCCACCCTGATTTGATCGAAGTGTTTTAACCGTTTTACCTAACAGGTTTTCAACTTCAGCCTTATATGCCATGAACTTTTCAAGGGCTTTAGACTTATGTTCCATTAGGTATAAGTAACCATACCTCGAACAATCATTTATAAAATAGATGAAGTATTCATACCCTTCTCAGATTTTTACATTCATTGGACCACAAAGGTTTGAATGTATGAACTCTAAGGGTTCTTTAGCTCTATAAACATTTCCACTGAAAGGTTTGTTTTAGTCATTTTTCCTTTGAGAAAGGATTCACATGGAGGTAATGAATTATCTTCTAACTCTCTTAGAAGTCCATTCTTTACCAGTATTCTGATCCTATCGAGATTTATGTGACCTAATCTCAAATGCCAAAAATATGTATTATTGTTACTTGGAGAAATTCTTTGCCTTTTTGTTTGAGTATTTGCAGTTTAAAACATTTCATGATTGAAAAGTACTTTTGATTCAGTTGGTCTTAACACATATAAATTGTTTTCTAGTTTAACTAAACAAATAGTCACACTATTTTCATAATGAATGCTTCATTAAATGAAAAAGAAGTAGAATAAGATTGTTCAATTAAACAAGAAATAGATACAAGGTTCCTCTTAATTTTAGGAACTATATACAAATGACCCAAAATCAATTATTTATTTCTAAAAAACAACTTAGCAGCTCCCACTGTAAGAGCTGAAATGATGTCTACTGTTCCAACCTTAAGTGTCATTTCACCCACCTTGAGCTACTAGAAGGAACTAATTCTCTGTAAAGAAGAACAAACGTGATTAGTGGCTCTCGAATCAAGTATTCAGGCATTATGGTCATTTTCCACTAAATAAGTTTCTAGAACTAGTAAATCATATTTACCTTCATTCTCTTTCTTCTTCTTGGCGAGGTACTTAGGAAAATTGTGTTTCTATTGTCTATCCACATTGCAGTAGAAATACTTGTCCTTGTCAGCCACCTTGACCTTAGCCTTGCATTTCCTAGCAGCGGAAGCCTTTCTTTTCTCTCCTTTATTTTTCTGAATCTTCTTATAACCAGAAGATGAGGGAACAGACTTAGTTCTAGAGAATGAATCCTTGTGGAACTTCTTGGAATGGGCAACATTTTTCTCTCCTTCTATTTGTCCTATACATTTCATAAAAGACCGATAAGTCTGTAACTTATTCAAGAGGGTTGTCATGGTGTACTCTATTTTATTCAAAACCGCATTGTTGCGAAATTGGAGGAAACTCTTCGAAAGATATTCTAAAATAAAGGACACCTGACTCTATTCATCGATGATCGCATTGTTCATCTCGACGATATTAAAGTCGACCATCGGGTCGAGAACATGTTCTCTCACTGATTGACCTTCCTTCATGCGCATGTTAGAAACATACTTGAGGGCCTTCCTTCCTTCATGCGCATATGAGAGAACGGTTGTCCAAACATCTCCTGGAGGGACTCTCTGATCTGACATGTAGTGATCATGGCTTCGTGTTTCTTGGTAAGAACGTTAGAGAAACTTGCCAAGATATAGACTCAGGTTTTGTCATTGGCATTCGTCCAGGGGTCATAAGTATCCATTACTGCTTGAGATGCATTCTGAGTGGTGATTGGAGGACATTCCTCCATTAAGACAAACCATAGGTCATCTATAATTAGAATTGTATTCAAGTTACATTTTCGCGTTGAATAATATTCACCGGTTGGTTTTTCATTCTTAAACAAGGAAATTATTGTGAAAGACATGTTGAAATGAATAACAAACAATTGACCGTATTAGTTATATTTGTCTTAACCCATTACACAAAAAAAAGATAAAAAAAAAAATCCAATAAATTAAACAAAAATAAGCAATCATAGAACCTTAATTAAACTATTGATTTATTTTTTTCAACATACTTCAGAGATTTAGAGCAACAGATGATGAAGGGTGATCAGCTACGCCTCCCCTGAATTGAGACAATCTCAGCTAATTACTAATACAAAAATAACTCTTATTCCTATAGTTCTTAGCTACCATTTTTTTGGAAACCACTTTAGTTCAAATCACAATTCAAACCTTGGAAACCACTTTATAAAACTAGTAGGCATGAGAATATTTTCGCAAACATGCTTTCTGTAAAACGTTTGTAATCAAACGAGTTTAAAATGTTTTAGTTCGAAAATATTTTAGCCACTCACCTCGATTTCTTAGGAACTTTTCACTCTAGTAGCTCCTCAGACTCCTTTTCACCCCTAGAATCAAGGTTCAACTTACAACTTAGCTTACTTGGCCCCGGCCGAGATTGAAAGCCTTTTGCTCGACCACCAATTTCTTACATGGACCTCATTTTGAAATACTTCCTTCTACAAACTTATTCTAAAATGTCTCATGAAGCTTACCCTAAAATTGCAGCTCAGAATTCCTCGTGGTTTGGCCGGAATCTCAGAGCCTTCAAGACTGGCTCAGACTGATCCGATAGTCTAACCCTTTTGCCTTCTTTTCAATCTCCAGCCCGGTTCTTTTGAGCTTTTTCCTCTGACAGCCTACTCTGAAAACTAGACTTTCAAAGATTTTATATGGCTTTGGAATCACTTCAAACGCACAAGTAGATTGGAAGATCTCCTCGTCCAAATTTGACACATTCCTCTGAACCCTCACTGCCTTCTACTTTCTCTACGAAATTTATGATTTTTGTGTGATTTGAAAATGAAATCCCAACTCCCTATAGGAGTTCAAATTGTTCATGGGATTGACAGCACCTACTTGGCTACATGGCCATATGTTTAATCCTCCCTTTATCAACATATTGGTTCAATGTGTTCTTCCCAAACGCATCCAACACAATTTCTTAGGGTTTAAGAATTTCTCTTAATCGGACACCTAAATTTTAATTGACGTTTGCCCTTACGTCTTCAATCTTTGTTTGTATTCAAATTAGGGTTTTTAAAT
Source organism: Benincasa hispida (assembly GCF_009727055.1). Classification (NCBI taxonomy): domain Eukaryota; kingdom Viridiplantae; phylum Streptophyta; class Magnoliopsida; order Cucurbitales; family Cucurbitaceae; genus Benincasa; species Benincasa hispida. The sequence continues at coordinate 56,007,765 of NC_052359.1, forward strand.
GCATAATCCACCCCAACACGTCCAAATACATTGCCCAGAAGCTTGCTCGGCCGTTTAATGCATAGGCAAGGCGTGGGCGTGACATTCGAATCGGACAAAGCAAGGCTAACGTATAGGCGCTCTCGCTCTTTCCGCTCTCGGTAGTGTCGCTCTCTCCACTCTTGGCAGTGTCGCTTTCTCCCACTTTCTCGCTCAAAATCTCGCTTTATCGAAGTTTCTTTCCAACCTTTTCTCCTAGTTTCAATCTCGGCATTGTCGCTCTTTCCAACTTTTTCTCCAAACTTTCTCTCCAATCTCGCTCTCTCCAACTATCTTTCTCTCCAAAATTTCTCTCCAATCTCGCTCTCTCAAACTTTCTAGCTCAAAATCTCGCTCTCTCTAATCTCAGAGGTGTCGATCTTAATGATCTTGCACTCAACGATCTCGCTCTTAGCTACTGCAAACATTGTTTGTCTCCGTGCAATTTCTACACGATTGTGCCACTAGTCAATTGCCTTCCAGTGCTTTGTGCACAACACGCATTTCACATAAATTTTCCATACTTAGCCAATTTTTTCCAAATTTCCCAAACTCAATTTCCATATTTTTTTTTCAAATCTCCATTCCTTCTTCACCATTCCACACTAACTTTCTCATCAATCTACTTATTATACAAATTTCATTACAATTTTACCAATTAAAGCTCAACTTAAATTATTCAAGGAAAATCTACTTAACACTTAGAAATTTCCTTCCCCTGAACTTAGGATTTCACTTAGTTAATTCCTTTTATCACTTGCTAAAGTAGGAAAATAGAAATCCATGTTGCACATTTACTTCCCCCTTAAGAAAATTTCGTCCTCGAAATTTACTCGAACTAACTCTGGTTTAAGGTTTCACAACAACCACTATTGTAACCTCCTATAACCTTGTCTATTACCACGCTTCCACTATGCTACTCTGATATCAATTCCTTAATTTATCCAATGATACCTCACCTAACTATCTCTAAGCTAGATATTGAACCAAACTATCTACCACATAAACATTTGTATCTCAAATACTAAATGAGAATAACTTAAATTCACACTTACCTTCCTGGGTAGATTTTTAGGTATGCATATTCTACCCTCCTTTAGTAGCACTTGATCAGCTCTTAATTAGTAATTTGTTCTCAATCCTTTATCCACTTCTTCAGCTAACTTCTAAAGATCAGAATTCTTTAACTGTTTACGTAGAATATCTTCTACGAGCGTAGGACGTACTTGAAATGAAGCTAGTAACCCTCCTGTTTGACCGAATGATAATGCTGCCCTAGTATTATACAACTCATGAATCAGTGTACCCTTCACTAACTCTAGCTGATCTGGTTTTTTGGCTTAGAGCATCAACTACCAACTTTGCTTTACCTGGGTGATAGTTAATTGTACAGTCATAATCTTTGATCAATTCGAGCCATCTTCTCTATCTCAAGTTCAGTTCCTTCTGACCAAAGATATACTTCAGACTCTTATGATCCGTGAATATATGACAACGCTCACCAAATAGGTAATATCTCCACAATTTTAGAGCTAACATAACTGCTGCTAACTCTAAATCGTATGTAGGCTAGTTACATTCATGCTTCTTTAACTGTCGCGAAGCATAGGCTGCTACTTTTCCTTCTTGCATCAGCACACATCCTAACCCTTGTCGGGATGCATCACAATAAATTTCAAACCCTTTACCTGGTGTAGGTAGAGTTAATATGGGTGTTGATACTAACCTTTGTTTCAGCACTTGGAAACTATGCTCGCATTCTGGCGACCATTCAAACTTTGCTTCTTTTCTGGTCAAGTTTGTCAATGGAAGAGCTATCTTAGAGAAACCCTCCATGAATCTCCTATAATAACTTTCTAAACCCAGAAAACTGCATACTTCGATTACATTCAGGGGTCGTTTTCAATTAACTATTGCTTCTATCTTTTGGGAATCAACGCTAACTCCGTCAGTTGAAACTCTATGCCCAAGGAATACGACTTGATTTAACCAAAAATCACACTTACTAACTTTGGCATATAACTCATTTTCTCTTAATATTTATAATACCATCCTCAGATGTTCTTTGTGTTTCTCCGTACTACTGGAATACACTAGTATGTCATCTATGAATACTATCACAACTGATCTAGACAAGAATGGAATATCTTATTCATCAAAGTCCATAAATACCGCAGGAGCATTTGTCAATCCAAACGGCATTACTAGGAACTCAAAATGTCCATATCTAGTTCTGAATGCAGTCTTTGAAACATCTGTGTCTTTCACCTTCGACTAGTGATAGCCTAATCTCAAATCTATCTTAGAGAACACAGTTGCTCCCTTTAACTGATCGAAGAGATCATCTATACGAGGAAATGGGTACTTATTCTTAATGGTCACTTTATTCAACTGTCTATAGTCTATGCATAATCTAAGAGTACCGTCTTTCTTCTTAACAAACAAGACTGACACTCCCCAAAGTGATACACTGGGTCTAATGTACCCCTTATCCACAAGTTCATGTAATTGAACTTTTAACTCTTTCAACTCTGTTGGGGCCATCCTATATGGTGCTTGGGATATAGGTACAGTACCAGGAATTAACTCAATAGTAAATTCCATTTCCCTATCAGACGGTAAGCCTAGTAATTCTTCAGGGAACACATCTAAGGGTTCTTGTACTACAGGTACATCCTCAAGTTTTAGTTTTTTATCTTGGGAAACTACTACATATGCTAAATAAGCTTCACATCCTTTAATCAACAGTTTTCTAGCTTTTATTGCTGATATTAAACTTCCTGGGAGTATTCTTTTACTTCCTACAGAGTTATTTCTTTTTCACCGGGTTTCCTAAACATTATTTCTCTTCTAAAGCAATCCATAGTGGAATAGTGTTTACTTAGGAAATCCATACCTAAGATAACATCAAACTCTAGTAATTCTAATGGAATCAAGTTGACCCAAAAACTTTGGTCTCCAAGAATTACTTCACAATTCCTATAATACTCATGTACCACTAGAGTATCTCTTACAGGCGTAGAGATAAATAATTCCCCATCCATACATTCAGGTATTTTATCTATATGTAATGCACACATACTAGATATGAATGAGTGCGTAGCACCAGGATCAAATAATGCATAAGAAGATTGATTACATAAAGTTATCGTACCAGTTACGACATCTGAAGCCTCTTCTGCTTCCTGGTGTGTCATAGCGTACATTCTACCCTACTGCTGTTGTGGTTGCTGTTGGGGTCATCCAGCTACCCCTTTCTGCTTAGCTACATTGGATCCCTCACTTCTAGTTCCGGTTGTTCTAGGTTGGTTTACAGTTTGGGTAACTTCTCTTTGCTCATTCTATGCTCCATGACCTAGCTGAGGGCAATCTCTCCTGAAATGCCCAGCTTGTCTACACTGGAAACACACATTTCTACTACCATAACATACTCCTGTATGAGGCCTACCACAGTTTACACAAAGTGGTTTCTCCCCGTATTAGCTACTGACTCGCTAGCGCGACCTGATACCAATCTACCACTCGGTCTAGTTGCAGGTCTTGACCTCTTACGACTTGAACTTTATTGGCTCATGCCTCCAAAGCTCTTTATACCCGACTGTCCAGAAAATGGGGGTCTAAATCTCTTACCTCTCATTTCTCCAGGCATTTTAAACTGTCCTTCACCTGACTAGAGTACATCTTCCCTTGCTACACTCTGCTCTACTCGGATAGCGGTTTCAACTAACTGAGTGAAATTCACCCAATTAGATGTAGAGGTAACGGGTGTATGTATTTTTCTTCTTAGGCCATTCTTAATCTTCTACACCTCTCCTTTTCTTCTGCAATGATCAGAAGGGCATTTTGAGATAACTCAGTAAATCTTTGTTCATACTAGCAACCGTCATTACTCCCTAAGTTAGCCTAAGGAATTCCTCCCTCTTCGCTTCTTTAAAAGAACTAGGGTAGTATTTATCTTTGAATACTTGTCTGAACTCAGACCAAGTCATAGTTTTTGAACTACCCTTTCTAGCCTTTATCACTTTCCACAATTTCTCAGCCCCTTTTTGCAGCAAGAATGTTGCTAACTCGACCTTACGGTCTTTAGGGCACCTCATAATCTTAAAACACTTCTCAATCAAATCCAACCAGATCTCAGCATCTATTGGATCTGTGGCTCCATCGAATGTCGTGGCTCCTAAATCTTTCAGCCTCTCGACGCTGAATTTCTTTTTTGGATCATTCTGAATCGATCCTACACTCGCCGCCAATCTTTTAGTGATTCTATCGAATACTCGATCCTCCATCTGGGGTTCTACATCTACTTTTGGTGTACTAGACTTGTTTTCAGAAGTTGCTTCCTGTTCTACTGAGTCTCTAACTCTTTTCCCCTTCGGATCTGGGTTTCATCTAACTTCAGGACCTTCGCTGGTAGGGTTAACATTCCTCTCCTCAGCCTGCTTGCTCCGCTTACCACTTCTTCTCAGCATCTTTGCCTAATTATTAGGTACACATGTTAGGGACTTATCTATGGGACTTAATCTAATGCATGAACTCTCTCTTTCACCCAAAGTCTTATGTTTTAGTACGAAGCTAGCTTAAATCTTTCCCAAACTTACGTATAACCCATCCTTTAATACAAAGTTGGTATCAACTTAGACTTTACACTCAACCTTTTCCCAAGTTTTACGTAAACCTTTGTTCTGATACCAAATTGGTATCAACTAACTTTTTAACCTTCCCAGAAACTTATACTGGATACCAAGTTGGTATAAACTAATTCCTCAATTGTCCCAAAAACTTATGCTCTGATACCAAACTGTCACACCCTGCCCCAAACCACCTTCTTAGCCTAGAGAAAGTCGTGACTGCAACAGTTACCAACCCTTGGGTTGACACTTATTGCCTAATAACTCTTGCGGAATAACTCTAATACCAATTATAATTCATATGCAATGGGACGTCTTTAGGCCCACAATTTATTAACTTAGAAACATAATATGTTTAGAGTCATTACAACACTAGATTTACAAGTCCCAAAATCAACAAACCCTAGTCCCTATATGAACAATAGTAACATGTGTACAATATTAACAGTAACCACCTAGCAAACGGTTACAAGTCTTTTGGTCCTTTAGTGGTAGAGCAGATACTAAGCTATCTTCAGAGATTTGACCGCTACCTGTTGGGGGGAAAAACAAAACATTTGAAAACTGAGCGAGCTTACGCCAGTGAGTGACCGAGAAAACATAGTAAATTCTCATGCATAATTTCAGAAGATAGTTTTATCTGAAATATAATTTAATGCAATATAAACAAATTTCCAAGCGTAATATATATAAAACTGTTTTAAAGATAAAACAGTAAAATCATTTTCAAATCAAAGTACTGTATAACGGGTAAAATAATCCCAACACCAACTACTAGTCCAGAGAGAATCCTTTTGCTCAATCTCTGACTTTCTTCACCTGTGGCCACATTAGGTACTACTGCTCAGATACCTTCTCCTTGTACTTTAGTATCAAGCTACTAGGATACCTTATTCAACGTACTTCAGTACCCCGTTGGCTTGGTACCTTCTAAAGCGTACTTCAGTACCAATAGATACCTTCTCCTTGTACTTCAGTATCTAGTTGGGTGGATGCCTTCTCCTTGTACTTCGGCATCGCATTTTACCAAAACTATTTATAAACAACTTTTCTCTTTAATTATTTTCTCTTTAAAGCATGTACAGTATAACACATATACAACATGGCTTTTAAAGATGTAATGGATGCTGGATTAAAAATCGAATACAGGTATACATAATGTAAATAGTTTTTCAACAATATGCATCATTCAAATCACAATTCAAACTTGCTTGGAGACCACTTTATAAAACTAGTAGGCATGAGAATATTTTCACAAACATGCTTTCTGTAAAATGTTTGTAATCAAACCAGTTTAAAACGTTTTAGTTCGAAAACATTTTAGCCACTCACCTCGATTTCTTAGGAGCTTTTCACTCTAGTAGCTCCCCGGACTTCTTTTCACCCGTAGAATCCAGATTCAATTTACAACTTAGATTACTCATAGTTATGAACCTTATTTTAAAATACTTTCTTTTACAAACTTATTCTAAAATGTCTCACGAAGCTTACCCTAAAATTGCAGTTCAGAATTCCTCGTGGTTTGGCCGGAATCTCAGAGCCTTCAAGACTGGCCCAGACTAATCAGATAGTCTAACCCTTCTGCCTTCTTTTCAATCTCCAGCCCGGTTCCTTTGAGCTTTTTCCTCTGGCAGCCCTATTCTGAAAACTAGACTTTCAGAGATTTCAGATGGCTTTGGAATCACTTCAAATGTACGAGTAGATTGGAAGATCTTCTCATCCAAATTTGACACATTCCTCTGAACCCTCACTGCCCTCTACTTTCTCTACGAAATTTATGATTTTTGTGTGATTTGAAAATAAAATCCCAACTCCATATTTATAGGAGTTCAAATTGCTCGTGGGATTGACAACACCTACTTGGCTGCATGGCCAAATGTTTAATCCTCTCTTTATCAACGTAAGCTGACTTCACCTTGGTTTAATGTGTTCTTCCTAAATGCATCAATACAATTTCTTAAGGTTTAAGAATTTCTCTTAATCGGATACCTAAATTTTAATTGACGTTTTCCCTTACTTCTTCAAGCTTTGTTTGTATTCAAATTAGGGTTTTTAAATGCATAATCCACCACAACGCGTCCAAATACATCGCCCAGAAGCTTGCTCGGGCGTTCAATGCATAGGCGAGGCGTGGGCATGACGTTCGAATCGGACAAAGCAAGGCTAACGCATAGGCGCTCTCGCTCTTTCCACTCTCGGCAGTGTCGTTCTCTCCCACTTTCTCGCTCAAAATCTTGCTTTCTCCAAGTTTCTCTCCAACCTTCTCTCCTAGATTCAATCTCAGTAGTGTCGCTCTCTCGAACTTTCTTTCCCATTTTCTCTCCAATCTTGCTCTCTCCCAGTTTCTCTCCAACTTTTCTCTCCAACTTTTCTCTCCACTCTCGCTCTCTCCGGCTTTCTCTCCAACTTTCTCTCCAAACTTTCTCTTTAATCTCGCTCTATCCAACTATCTTTCTCTCCAAATTTTCTCTCCAATCTCGCTCTCTCCAACTTTCTAGCTTAAAATCTTACTCTCTCTAATCTCGGTGGTGTCGATCTCAATGATCTTGCTCTCAACGATCTCGCTCTTAGCTACTGCGAACATTGTTTGTCTCCGTGCAATTTCTACACGATTGTGCCACTAGTCAATTGCCTTCTAGTGCTTTGTGCACAACATGCATTTCACATAAATTTTCCATACTTAACCAATTTTTTCCAAATTTCCCAAACTCAATTTCCATATTTTTCTTTTTCAAATCCCCATTCCTCCTTCACCATTCCACACTAACTTTCTCATCAACATACTTATTATACAAATTTCATTACAATTTTACTAATTAAAGCTTAACTTAAATTATTCAAGGAAAATCTACTTAACACTTAGAAATTTCCTTCCCCTTAACTTAGGATTTCACTTAGTTAATTCCTTTTATCACTAATCGGGGTTTCACAAGACAATTGTTAAAGATTATCTTAAAAAACCCTATCCATTACTGGAGTTTGCATTGTTCTGAATCCTACGATCAGGCCTTCAAAGGGATGGTCACTCCAGGACGATGCAGGTGAATCATAGGAATCTCACGATGCAACCTAATGTAAGAGACCATAGGATACGTTGACATGCGTCCTTCTCTCATTCACTATGAATACTTTCCCTATTCACCTTGGTATTGACCCATGCAAACACTTTCCAAAGGGAGGCCGCACCTAGGGCAACACAAAGTCAAGTATGGATCTCATGGTGTGAACTCTTAGGGTCTTAAGAGCTAAAAATTGATATATCCCATATACTATTTTTCTCCCATTAAAGTATTGTACTATTTTAGGGTTTTATTATACCTAGTTAAATTCTGGTTAATGAATCTATCTAAGTTTGTGCCTATTATAACTCTTATAATAAGGTCTTTACTCTAATGTTCTAGGTGATTCGAACCATTTAATTAATCTAGTGACATTGCATGCTAATAGGATTAAGGTGAATTTAACTTAAGTTCCGGGTCAGTTCCCAAGTAGGAAGTGTTCCGTAAACCATCATCTTAAGTGTTAGGGTTAATGCTCTAAAACTCGTAGGGTCCTATGGTTTGTAAATATTTTGTACAAACTCATTTTTTATTTAATAAAATATATGATATTTTATTCCATATTCAATTGCACTAACCACAAACCAATAAATTAACATCCAAGGTTATCTTGTAGCTTAAACACGTATGTAGAGACATACGGGTAGATCATGTTTAATTGATAACCTAAATGGTTTGTAGTAGATGGATAAGGTTGTGTACGTTATCCTTGTGACACTACGAGTATGGCCCACTTTGTAGGTGTTACAATTGTTATAAACTGCTACAAATGATATGTTCTTGATCATTCATGTATAGACATGTGAGCTAGGATATTCTATACAAAGGGGTTTGTATAAGATCGAACTACGAAATGTCTAGTCTCATTATATAACACCTGTTTGGATCAAGAATCGATGTCGTTAATTCGACTCCAAACCGAAACAAAAGAAAACTTGTAAAATCACTAAACTACTTCTATTACTACTAAAACGTTAAAACAGTGGTAAGTGTGGGGTCGAACCAAAGAGAAGCAAAGAATTAATTTCTTTTGGGTTAGATTTGACCGTAGAAAAACAATAAAAACTGGGTTTGGTTTTTGGTTTTTAAATTGAAATTTTCAAGTAAAAGTAAATTGCAATGGATATATGAAATGGTAATGGATTCACGTGATTCTCGGATCAAATAGCCATTCAATGTAATTTAAATCATTGTTTTCTGCCAAAATATCATGTATTCGAATTATGCATGCATAGCTACCCAATCGATGCAAATTAACTAATCTCTACAAAGGCGGAAAATCAATTAATCCGAACCAATCAAGTGTCCTAATTCGTAATTAAGGCTGGAAAGACCGTGCCTCAACTAACCTACATGCTCCTAGAGGTAATTGGGTCCTTAGTGGCCATAAAGAACTAGAAACGCATACACTAAGATTCAAGATTCAACCGTGTTGATTAAGTGTCAGGAAAGCCATGTTCAAATAATCAATTTATTCTTTAAATCTAGATTAATCAGTGTTATAAGGGTAAATTCAAAGCATGGATGATTACAAGGATACATGCGAGCTTGAATTTAACTAGTTAATATATGTGATCATGATAAGGGCGTCAATCCAACACATAAAAGCAAGTCTAAATTAAACAAGATTCAAGAAAATCATAATTCTGAATTAAGCACAAAGTTGAACAGAAATTCATCAAATACAAAGAATGTTCGATCCAAGAACTGCATAAAAGAATTACCTCATCGATTCATAGAAAAACTAATGGGATACAATCCAGAACACATTCATAATCCCAAAATAAAAACTAACCTAATGATACTGAATGCCTAGAGGAAAAGGAAGAGGGTGAGGCCTCTCATCGGCCTCCATTAAGGAATAACCCAATTTTTGGCATACAATTCAACATACTTTGACCTAGGGCCGAGGAGGAGTATTTATAGAAATCTTTGCAACGTTGCAATGCTAAAAATAGTGTTGCAACGCTCTACAGAAAAGCCCACGAGCATTAGAGTAAAGCGTTAGGCTGCGTTGCAACGGTGGCGTTGTTGAATAATCAGAGCGTTGTGACGGTCGAGACAATGTTGCAATGTTGAGCATTCTATAAAAAACACGATACTCGATGCTCGGTGACTTGATACTCCATGCTCATTTACTCAATAGCATTTTACTTTATTATACTCGACAACTTACTTGATGGTACTCGATTATACTCGATGGTTGATTAAACTCGGTGGAATTCAATGGCATCTTGGTAATTTTAACTCCTTTGAAGCCCGGATGTTCAAATCAACTCTAAATTGCTTCAAATTAACCTCGTTCTTCACCAAATGATTAATTCTACCTCTTGATTGCTTGGTACCTACAAAATAGGGAAATAAACACATAAAATCCAATAACAAGCCCTAATGAAGCTAGGAATAATAGCTCTTTTTTAGAGTTATCAACGTCGTTCATAATAGAGACTTACAATTTACCAGGATGACCATAGGTAACAAGACCTGAATCTTGAGTGAGTTATGAACTCCTACCTATGAGGGCGGTCCTTTGATTTGTATGGGTGAGAGTGGCCAGATCGCCAACTCAACAAGCCTATCATTTTGAGGATCCATCTGATTGGGGATCTGGGAACGCAGCTACACAAGAAGGAATTCACTCCTTCCCCGAGGTCGAGGTAAGTAGATAAGTTGCTCCCTTAAAGGCTGATTCCGAGGCTTAAACAATGTGGTGCCACAACCTCTCCTGACCCAAGAGAGGTTTAGTCATAGTTGGACTATGATCTATTGTTCATTAGAGGAATCAGTGGTACATAAGAAATTAGATGTAACTACAGGGGTAAAATGGTAATTTAGCTCAGCTGTAATTACGAGCAATTTATGAAAGGTCATTGTACTGTTGATTGGTTATATCTAATGGACATAGAAATATATCTATAGTGTGAAGAATACAGTTGTCGGTCTTTAGTGGAGGGTCATACAGTTAACAAATGGTGAATAATTTAATTGAAGAGTTTGATTAATTATTCACGAATGTTGAAGCTTCAAGCTATAAGTCCATGAGGTCCCTTTGGTAGCTCAATAGAACTAAATGAGAATCAGTTTTTGGATTAGTTTGAATTGTTCAAATTAATTGAGGAAATTAATTATATATGATATAATTGTTATAATATATTTGATACATTATATTATTTATGAGAAGAAATAAATATTTGAATATGATTCAAATATTAATTATGTGAATTTGATTCATATAATTAAATTTAATGTAAATGTAATTTATATTAAATACCATTTATGAGAGGAAATAAATATTTGAATATGATTCAAATATTAATTATATGAATCGGATTCATGTAACTGAATTTAATGTAAATGTGATTTATATTAAATACCATTTGTGAGAGAAAAGAAACTATAGGTTATATTGTATAGATACAATATTGAAACTGTAAGTTATATGTTACATATGATATAACATATAATTATATGTATAATAAATTAAATTAATTGTTATATTTATAATTATATTATATTAATTTTAGTTATTTTTTTATTAATTTGAATTAATGAGAGGGAATTAACTTCCCTCCCCACTTTTCTCTCCACCCACGTATAATGTGGGTACTTGGCAGATGTTGAATATATCTTTTTCATCATCCTGATATAGCACAAAAGAGTTCTCTGACTGATAACTTGTAGAAATACAAGTTATTTATGGCATTTTATATAGATTATGCGACAAAAAGAAGGAAAAGTTGCGTCAACAATATAGAAATTGGCTTAGAAATACGAAAATTGTAAAGTGTCGTGAACACACCCACTAACCCCATTGTGATGGTGAAATAGAATGTCCAAGTCTTTGTTTTGCAGGAAATAGGTCACCGCATGCGTTAATCGCTCAAAGACAAAAATGAATAACGCATCGACATTGCATGCAGCAATTGATCAAGAACGAAAAAGATCAACGCAATTGCAGCGCATGCGATGATCGATCATGGATTCAAGCGATCAACGCATTTTCATTGCATGCAGCAATCGATAGAAGATCAAAACAGTTACACTGCATGCGACGATCGATCGAAGATGAGAAGAGCAACGCATTCGCATGGACTTCTAACAAGTGTACAACTTTTCGGTTGTACTATTCTGACAAATTGATCGTGGAGCAGGGCGGACATTTCCACTATGCCATGGCAGGAATTATTAGATTTACAAAGTGGGACCACTAATACAGGAGCCAAGGTCTATAAATAGATTCCTCAAATTCAATGTAAAGGAGGCTGGTCTAAAGAGACGATCCAGAGAAAATCCGGGAGAACGACGAGACAAGACTGAAAGGTAATTTTCCGAGCATGAAATTATTTCCATTCCCGAAGAAGATACTCTGTGCAAGAGGTCACTTCTACCTGGAAAGCAAGTCTGAGAGGGAAGCTTTCCACTCCATTTATTCCACATGCCGACAAGCACAACGTCTCCGATCGGGATCTGTGTCAAGACATTGACACTCTTTCTGTATTTGTTCTTACTTTCCAATTCATCTACTATGTTCATCTTTCTTTAATCTCTCATTCACAATCTGTATCAAATGCTTATCTCTAGATTTCAATATCAGTATCGTAATCATTATCATCTCTTTGTTCTTTTCCACACATTTATCATCCATTTTCTTCATCATATGTCGCTAATCCCCTGGGTAAAGGGGAAGGATTAAGCGAGTGAGTTAATCCTTGTTGAGGAAATCGGCTGAATTTAGCTAAAGCATGCTCGACAGCATCTTCACTTGTGAGAGCAAAAGTGAAGATGTTATTCCGCCTATCGAGAGAAGGTTGGAAGAATGCATTAACTAAAGTGAGAAGTATTTCCAGTGATGGAAATAACCTTGCGTTCATCACGTTCATCTCTGTTTTACCATAGACGTATGGGAACGCGACCGATCACTGAAAGGTGTAAGCCAAGAGAAAGTGGAACCTTAGTTGCGTCCTCAGCAAGTTGGCGAACCTGCGATGTCCTTTCCCTCAACCCATTCTCTTTCTGATTCACTTCACAAGACTTGCCACCACATTCATTAGACTCTTTTGCAACAACTTCACAGCCAGTCCTCAACCTGTATCATCATATTTTAATCATTTATTTTATCACCGCAATTAATTTATTGCACTTTAATTACCATCACATTTATTCTTTAACGCAATTTTACATTTCTACACGACCAATCTTTATTCTTTTATGTTAAATCGATCGCATATACCACATTAGTAGCATTAACAATAACAATCCCCATGTTCGACCTCAGATCACTCTGAGAAAACTTGCGTTGGAATTATACTTGGTTCCAACACAAGAAAACTTGTGACATGACTACACGAATGCATACTACAAAGCATCTAAGCATCATCGCATACATTAGAACGTAGTTATCGCATATCTTTTATCGCAAAGCAACTTGAGCGCATAAAGACCATCAAACATTCATAAATTTATTAAAATCCATTACACGTTTATGGCGATAGATATAAGATATAGATAAAGATTACAATTTCGTCTATCAAGTTTTTGGCGCGTTGCTGAGGACAAGAACTTGAATCATTCATAAGCAACGCATTAGAAAGATAAAGAAAGAAATTAAAATTTTTATTTATCTACCAGTTTTTGGCGCCCGTTGTTGGGGTTGGCCAATTTTTTTTTTTTTTTTTTGTTGAATACTTTTGTGGTATTTTGTAGGACAGATCTCTGTTGTACTGTCTGTTTATCGCAGAGAGCAGACTAACGGTTTATGAGTACTGGAGCTGAACCAGAATTTGAAGCCGACCTAGAGATCGAGTGTACTTTTCACGCACGAGCATGCCAGAACCGAATAAGGCGAAGAAGAAACATGGCAAATAACAATGATAGGCCCGATGGGAATCAAGGGGTAAATTGGCCGGCGCAAGATCCAGTGTTCCTGGCAGCCAACCGCAATATCCCAATGAGGAACTATGCAGTGCTGAATCTATATGACTTCTCGCAAGGAATTGCAAGACCCACGGTAGAGAAGAATACAAGATCTGAGATAAAGTCAGTCATGCTACAAATGATCTAGAATGCGGGGCAATTCGGAGGTCTACAAGGAGAAGACCCGCATGCTCACTTGACCAGCTTTGTTGAAATGTGCAACACATTCTCCATTCCTGGTGTGACTCCTGAAGGGATTAGGCTGTATCTCTTCCCATATACACTGCAAGATGAAGAAAAGAGGTGAGCTCATTCACTAGAGCCAAATGAAATCAACTCATGGGACTAGTTGGTTGAGAGGTTTATGAAGAAATTTTTCCCGCCAGCCGTCAATGCAAGAAGAATGAGGGACATGTTAAATTTTGAACAGATGGAAAATGAAACTCTGAACACTGCCTAGGTGCGATTCAGACGATTAGTGAAGAACTGTCTGCACATCGGTTGCTTTCTGATGGAAACTTTTTATAATGGCTTGGATAGATCAACGCAAGCAGTTACTGATGCCTCCGTGGCATGAGGGTTCATGGACAAGACGTATACGGAAGCGAAGATCATCTTAGATCGCATTTCATGAAATATAGATGATTTGATGGATAACGGGTATGGGGGAAGAGGCTCGGAACGAAGAAGAGAAGAAAGTGCCATTGTATCAGCTAATACAATGACCACCTTGGCCGCCCAAATGGAAACAGTAACCTTGCTCCTCCAGACTATGGCTATTAATCAAGGACATCTCTCTCAAAGTGCAGCGCAAGCCAATGTACTGACGCAAGTGGTAGCAGTAAGCTGCATCCAATGCGGAGAGGGACACTCAATGGAAGTCTGCCCGTCAAATCCACAATCCATATACTCTATTCACAATGACCCATTTAGCAACACGTACAACCCTAGTTGGCGGAATCACCCTAACTTCAGTTGGGGAGGGAATCACAACCAAGGGGGCCAAAGGAATCATTAGAATAGTCATCCCGGGAATTGAGGTAATCCTCCGATTTTCATCATCAGAATCAAGGCCAAGGTAATTTTCAGAATAGACAGCTACATAACCAACCATACTCTTCTAATACCTCTTCGAGTACCTCGTCTTTGGAAACACTACTGAAACAATATATCGAGAAGAATGAGGCAATCATGCAGTCGCAAGCTTCCTCCATTCGAAATTTGGAGGTGAAAATTGGACAGCTTACGAACAAGCTTAAGAATAGAGCGCCTGGTACGCTGGCCAACAGCTCGGAAGCACCTGGACCAAGCAGCAAGGAACAATGTCAAGCAGTGACATTGAGAAGCGGTAAGAAGACGGTCCCCGTGCCACTAGTACCGGAATCAGTAAAACTGCCAGAAGACTCAATCACCAATAATGACCACTCAATCACAGACAACAGATCTACCAGTTCAGAAGCAACTACCTCTACAAAGAATGAATCTCAACAAGACTCAGAATCAAAGTCATCGCAACCTCCAGCCCCAAAAACACAGCAAGTAAGGGACCTCAATGAACAGTTAAACGATCAGGAAGTACGACGGGATCCTCCACCCTTCCCGTCTAGGCTAAAAAAATGATAGTAAACAATTCAAGAGGTTCTTGGATGTTCTCTGATAGCTACATATCAACATTCCCTTAGTAGAAGCGTTGGAACAAATGACGAGCGTGAAATTCCTCAAGGACATACTCGCCAACAAGAGAAAGTTCGGGGAAAATGAAACTGTCGCACTAACGTATGAATGTAGTGCGCTCTTCCAGAACAACATCCCCAAGAAAATGAAAGATCTAGGGAGTTTCACATTGCCATGCTCAATAGGGGGTAAAGAAGTCGAAAATGCGCTGTGTGACTTAGGGGCAAGAATAAACCTGATGCCCTTGTCAATCTTTAAAAAGTTAAACATCCACAATGCAAGACCTACCACAGTTACGTTGCAATTGGCTGACAGATCAATAACGCATCTAGAGGGAAAGATAGAAGACGTACTTGTGCAAGTGGATAAATTCATCTTTCCTACTGACTTTATTATATTGGATTATGAAGCTGACAATGAGGTGCCAATCATCTTGGGTCACCCGTTTCTCGCAACAGGGCAAGTGCTGACAGACGTACAGAAATGAGAACTTACCGTAAGAGTCGATAATTAGCAAGTAAAGTTCAACATTCTCAATGCGTTGAAATACCCAGGTGATATGGAAAACTGCCAGTATGGTGGAGAACTGCAGGAAGAACATTGGCACGAGTTTCGAGAAGAATCGGAGGAAGAAGATTTTGAGATTGGCGCAATGCTGGAGGAGAATTCGCCGCAATAAAAACTGAACCAGATTTTGAAATAATAAAGTTATCTGAACAAGCAACACAGTGAACTAAGCCACCTTTGGAAGAACCACCCATGTTGGAGTTGAAGGTGTTACCAGTGCACCTCAAATATGTTTATTTAGGAGGCAACAACACTCTACCAGTTATAATCTCTGCCTTACTGAGTAAAGAAAAGAAGGAAGCACTTATTCAGACCCTCAAGAAATACACGAGAGCCTTGGGATGGACCTTAGCAGACATCCGAGGGATCAGTCCCTCGTATTGCATGCACAAGATCCGTCTTGAAGAGGGAAAAGCAGGGTCAGTAGAGAGGCAGCGCTATCTGAACCCTACCATGAGGGAGGTTGTAAAGAAAGAGATTGTGAAGTGGCTTGATGCAGGCGTCATTTACCTCATATCTGATAGCAGCTTGGTAAGCCCAGTGTAGTGCATTCCAAAGAAAGGGGGCATGACAGTCGTCACCAATAGCAAAAATGAATTAATTCCTACCAGAACAACTACGAGGTGGAGAATATGCATGGATTACTGCAAGCTAAATTTGGCCACAAAGATAGACCATTTTCCACTCTTGTTCATTGATCAAATGTTGGATCAGCTTGGGGAATGAATTCTTTTTCTTTCTTGATGGCTATTCATGGTATAACCGGATCGCAATTGCGCTAGAAGACCAAGACAAAACAACTTTCATGTGCCCATTCGGTGTATTTTCATTCCGTCGCATGCCATTTGGACTCTGTAACGCACCAGGCACCTTTCAAAAGTGTATGATGGCCATTTTCTCAGATTTCCTGGAGGAGTCAGTCGAGGTGTTCATGGATGACTTTTTGATTTTTGGCAACACCTATGACTCATGTTTATCAAATCTAGGAAAAGTTTTGAAGAGATGCGTTGAAATAAATTTGGTTCTGAACTGGGAAAAATGCCATTTCATGGTAGAAGAAGGAATAGTGCTAGGTCACGAGATATCAAAGGTAGGGTTGGAAGTTGATCAAGCCAAAATTGATGCAATATCCAAGTTACCACCACTTGTCAATATGAAAACACTTAGGAGTGTTCTGGGACATGCAGGGTTCTATCGAAGATTCATCCGCAACTTTTCTCAGATCGCAAGACCCCTAAGTGCGCTCCTTAAGATTGACCGCGAATATGATTTTAATGACGCATACACCGAAGCGTTCCACATGATGAAAAATGTGCTCATCACAA
Source organism: Benincasa hispida (assembly GCF_009727055.1). Classification (NCBI taxonomy): domain Eukaryota; kingdom Viridiplantae; phylum Streptophyta; class Magnoliopsida; order Cucurbitales; family Cucurbitaceae; genus Benincasa; species Benincasa hispida. Next base: position 56,024,949 of record NC_052359.1, read on the forward strand.
CACCAATTCTGGTAGCGCCTGACTAGACGAAACTGTTTGCATTGATGTGTGGCGCTAGTGGATATGCAGTGGGTGCAATCTTGAGCCAGCGTAAAGACAAGATTTTGCATCCTATCTATTATGCCAGTAAGACACTGAATGATTCACAAGAAAATTATACAACCACAGAGAAAGAAATGCTCGCAGTGGTGTTTGCCCTAGAGAAATTTTGGTAGTACCTGATTGGATCAAATGTAGTGGTGTATATTGATCATGCTGCGATCAAATACCTCATGACGAAAAGGGATGCAAAACCAAGACTGATAAGGTAGGTATTACTCCTGTAAGAATTTAACCTAGAGATCAAAGACCGGAAGGGCATTGAGAACTAAGTTGTAGATCATTTATCACGATTAGAAAATTATGAGGTTCAGAAGAAAGAGAAAGAAATTGAAGAGAGATTCCCTGACGAGCAACTTATGATAGTATGCGTTAATGTCCCATGGTATGTGGATATTGTAAACTTCATAGTTTGCGGCCAAGTACCCGAAGACTATTCATACCAACAGAAGAAGAAGTTGAGGTACGAAGTCAAGTTTTATTTTTGGGATGACCCATTCTTGTATCGACTCGGACCTAATCATATTCTGTGTCGATGCATTCCTGAGCATGAGACCAAGCACATTCTAGAACTTTGCTATGAGTCCCCTTATGGAAGACATTTTGGGGGGCAACGGACCACCGCAAAAGTCCTACAGAGCGGCTATTTTTTGCCAACGCTATTCAAGGATGCCCATGCCCATGTTGTGCAATGCGACAAATTCTAGAGAATATGGAACATGTCCAGACGGGATGAAATGCCTTTGACTTCGATCTTAGAAATTGAACTGTTTGATGTATGGGGAATCGATTTCATGGGCCCATTTTTGCCTTCAGAGGGTCATCAATATATTTTGGTTGCGGTTGATTATGTTTCAAAGTTGGTTGAGGCCATCGCATACGCTAAAAACGATGCAGCCACGGTGGCTAAATTTCTCAAGAAAAATATCTTCACGCGATATGGAACACCCCGTGCCTTAATTAACGATGAAGGCACACATTTCATCAACCGCATCATCACTAACCTGTTGATCAAATTTAATGTCAGCCATAGAGTTGCAACTGCATATCACCCACAAACCAATGGGCAGGCAGAAATCTCCAACAAAGAAATCAAGACCATCTTGGAGAAGGTAGTCAATATCTCCAACAAAGATTGGTCACTCAAGCTTGATGAAGCACTATGGGCATACAGGACTACCTTCAAAACTTCAATCAGTATGTCCCCATATGCCTTAGTCTTCGAAAAAGCTTTCCATCTACCTCTCGAGCTGGAACACAAGGCAATGTGGGCAAGTAAAAAGCTGAATTTTGATCTGTCAAGTGCGGGGGAAGTCTGAAAGTTGCAGTTGAACGAGCTGGTCGAGTGGCGAATGAATACCTACGAAAATGCCAAGCTTTATAAAGAGCAAACCAAGAAGTGGCATGAAGACCGCATAAGCAAGAGGACGTTCTTCGTGGGTCAACAAGTACTTTTATTTAATATACGTTTGCGATTGTTTTCAGGAAAGTTAAAGTCCCACTGGTCTGGGCCATTCCGCATCAAGACTATCTTTCCCCATAGTGCAGTGGAGCTAACAACCAAGGATGGAAACAGCGCATTCAAAGTCAATGGTCAACGAATTAAGCCCTATTATAGGGGCAATGTGGAACGATGCATGGAGACCATCGACTTAGGCAAGCAAGACTGATCGGTTGCAGGGATGCGATTGCGGTAACCCTGAAGAACTTGTTTCAATCAGCATTCCTAACACTATCTTTACCGCTTTTTTTATCATTTTCTTTACTGCTTTCGTAAACTAGTTTATTTCTTTATTATTGTGTTATTAAACTTAGTTTATTGCTTGCTTAATTTAATTTCATGCCTAGTTCAATTTATTGCTTTCTTTACCGCTTTCTTTAATTTCATGCTTTGTTGAATTTATTTACATTCCTGTCTCAGTATTGCATTGATCCTAATTTCTATGAATGAATGTTAAAAAAAAAAATGAACACCGCAACGTCTTATCAATTTGGATAAGCATTGTGATGTTGATGAAACCATAAATAACATCCGGTATGCATTGCGATGACAGGTGTATCTTGCGATAATAGATACACTTTGCGTCCATCTTCCAAAAATGCATTGCGTTGACGGATGAGTTGCGCATGTATGTACACCGCGTCCATCCTCAGCAAAAACGCACTATGTCGAAGGTAGTCTTATGCTGATAGAAATACCGTGCGCCCATCCTCCAGAAATGTGTTGCGCTGAAGGGTGTGTTGCGCTAATGCATACGTTGTGCCCATCCTCCAGAAATGTGTTGTGCTGAGGGTGTGTTGCGCTAATGCATACGTTGTGCCCGTCCTCCGCAAATATGCATTTGTGGTAACGGATGCATTGCGTTACACATTTAACATTGCGCCCGTCCGAATAAAAAAAATGAAAAAAATTATAAAATCTTCGCGAGAGGGGAGTCAAATCGCTTCAGCTTCTGAGGCAATTATGACTTAGTAGATGAAAGGACGTCCTTCCTGCTAAATCATAATGGGAGGGGCACGGCGACAGGCTTTTTGGAATACCGAAGCCTGCCTCGCAGAGATTGCGTTGGGTCTATCAAGGCCCAACTTATAAATCACACCTCCTTCAACCAAGGAGCTCATTTTCATCTCTCGCGAAAGAAAAACCCTAAAGAATTCTCTGTATACCATACCTTTCCGATTTTCTTCCTAAGACCAAAATTTTTTTAATTTCTTTCACCTCAACCAAGCAAATGGCTGGACAATCCTCACATTCATCCTCCCAGCCATCGTTCCCTTCCCAAGCCCCTGTCACCGCATGGGAGGCAGTTTTCCTTGCTGTCAGCCACCGCCTCGCTGCCTAGCCTAAGCCTTCCCCAAGAATCGCAAGAAAACCCCGGCAAAAGACCTCTGTAGCCAAACCACCTACCAACCGAGAGGGGCCGAGCACGGAGAGTGCCCTTGCCACCGGACCTGAAGTGGCACTCCCAATACCTTCGACTGAAAGCGAACTGAAGCAAAGGGATGACAAAGAGGTATTTGGGAGTATTTTGAGCAATCTGAAACGAGAGGGGAGGTTACCAGAAGCTGGAGTTGTAAACCAGCCCTTGGCTTCAGAGGAAGAGTTGGTGGAAGCTTCGCGGATAATGACCCTGGTCACTTCGGATCCTAAGGAGACTATTCCAATAGACTCCAATGAGGGACCCATCAAGCCTGTTTTAGGGGTTGTAGGGGCAAAGAAGCAGCCGGGGACGACCGAAGAGAAAAAGTAAAGAAAAACGGGCGGAAGGAGATGAAGCAACCCGGCTAAAAAAGGAGAAGAAAGAAAAGAAGAAGAGTGAAAAGAAACAACATAGGGGAGAAGAGAAGCGCCTGAAGAAGGAGGAGAAAAGGAAGAGGGTGGAAAGTCTAGAATTTGACGGAGAATCAACCACCACAAGGGTGGAAGAAGGAATGTCAATGCAAGTTAGAGCATCATCACAACCACAAGTTTCATCACCGCATACCAGATTGGTTGTATCTGAAGATAGAGAAGACCCTGACATCACCCCTCTTATGCGGCGTCACAAAGAGAATACACCGCAAGGGTCCACAAGTGACCCATTATTCTTTCAACACATAGCAAAGGAGGAGGAGAAAAAAAAAGGAGAAGTAGAGGAGAAGAAAGAAAAGTTGTCACGTGCGCGCCAAATCATCGCAGCAGGCGATTTGGCCAGAAAACTTCACGATGAGGCGGTTCGCTATGACAACACAAGAGTGGCAGAAGAAGAAAGAAGAAGGCTCGAGGATAAGCAACGCATTTTGCTTGCCTCGGAGTAGTTTGAGAGAGAAACAAGAGAAGAAGAAGAAAAAGAAAAGAAGGAGAAGGAAATACACCACAAAGCAAATGTGCAGCGCATTAGAGAGAATAAGAGAAAAGAAGTGGAGGAATGGAAAAGGGAAAAAGAAGAGCAATGCAAGGAAAGGGAATGCAAACAAAGACAAAAATCCTGCCTTGTGTCTGCTCAAGACAAGGGCAAAGCGAAATCAGAGAGTAGCGAGCTTGCGTCGACCAGGAGGCGCCCAACAACAAATAAAAAAATGATGATCTGATGATGCAAATGGGCTTCTTCCCTGCGTCGACGCCACTACCGTATCTTATCACGAGTGTTGTGTTGGAACATGGGTGGGAAACTTTCTGCCAATGTCCATCCATCATTATTCCTGCAGTAGTGAGGGCTTATCACGGCAGCTCCTTGACACCGAAGAATGCATGATTCATAGAAGGGAGGGTAGTGTCGTTCAGCCGCAAGGGACATCAATGAACTCTATAAGTTGAAAGAACATCCCGGAAGCACCGGGTAACAAGTTGATTGATGATCCTGAAGAAGAGCACATGGAGGATGCGCTAAAGGTATTAACGCAACCGGGCACCAAGTGGTCGGTCTGGCATTAGGACCCTCGCTTCCAACAAGCTGCTCTCAGAGGCGTGCCTTTGGGTTTATTTGGTGAAACGGTGACTCATCCCAACAATGCATGACAAAACAATTTCAAGGGATCGAGTCATGGTCGCATACTGTATAGCGCGCGGCATTCCGATCGATGTAGGCCAACTCATTATGAAGCAGATTCAAGGTTTTGTTGGCCGTGTAAGAGGTCAATACTTCTTCCTATGGACGATTTCAAGCCTGTGCCTCTCTGTGGGTGTAGGCATTGACGAAGAGCCCATGATTGAAGTTCACGGCATCATCCACATGAAGATCTTGAGAATACTTCTCAAGGATTCACTACATTGCCCCGAGCTTCCAACAAAAAGGCCCCTCATTGATCTCAATGCACCGCAACCACCCAAACCAAAGAAGCAGTGCCGCAATGATAAAGGAAAGGAAATAGTCCGAGAACAATCACCACAGAAGCAAACCCAATTACCCTTGGACCCTTTTCCTTTAATCATTCGCCCGCCAAGCCCTCCAATCGAACCCCTTTCCCCTCTTCCCGAACACTTCACAAACCTCTTCCTTGCTCCTAATTCCAACCCCGTATCTCCAACAGCATCCCCCCACCATCCATCTCCACTTCACTTTTCACCCACATCGCCGTATGTTGATGACCCATACGGTTTGGGAGCAGGCCCTTCCGCTCAATCTCAAACCAATACTAGTGAAACATCGACGGCGCAACCCACCACCGCATCCCTTGCTGCTCACTTAGCTGATATGCGGGCCTTCTTATCTTACCAACTTAACTTTTTCTGTCGAGCAATAATGGAGTTGCAGGAGAGCAATGCAGAGTTGCGAAACAGCAATACAATGGTGCGACAGGCGATGAACAATATTCAATGCAATATCTTTACCATTCGCCTGAACCAAAGACAGATGGCAGAGCGCAACCATGAGTACTTCAATTTCTTAACAGCATATCTACATGGTCCCATGGTGCCTCCGCATCTACAGCAACCTTTGCAATTTCAAGAAGCACCTCAAAGAGCTCCTCCGCAACATCCTCCTCATCAAGAGCCCCCACCGCAACTCTAAATTTGGGGTTGTACCACATTCTCCGCAATTCTGCAATTTTTCTTTGCGGCCATTCATTATTTTTTATAGAAAGCTATACCTTGTATTCTTTGTACATACTTACAATTTTGTGTTGCAATATTTATAATTCCTTGTGTACTTAGACAAATTTTATACAACTGAGTAATTATTCTTTCTATATGCGTTGGCCTCTTTACTTTTATCATCCTTAGTCAAATTATTGCGGTAATTCTTGTCTTTTATTTTTCGTTGTTTATTTGTGCTACCATGATGAGTAGTATGTATACCCTTAGCAAAATTTCTTTATACATTGCATTTTCTACCTAACACTTAGACAATTCATCGCAATAGCTTTACTTTACCTTCTCCATTACAAGACTCCGCTCAAACCTTCTTTTCAAAAATTTGACTAAGTGTTTTGTCTTTTCTGTCCAAAACAATGCAATGAGGACCTTGCGCATCTCTAAATTTGGGGGTGGGGAAGGTCTGAGCAGATGCGATCAAGCGGATGCGATAATATCAGGCAAATGCGTTCATCATCGTAAAAAAAAAAAACTCCACTGTCAGCGCAAGGGAAAATTCCAACCTGATAAGAGTTAAGTCATGAAAGGAACCTGCTCGTAGTTGGATGTTCGCATGACACCCATGGGAGCAAGCCAAAACGAAGGTAGGTTTCCAAGATCGATGCAATAGAAAAAAAAAAAAGAGAAAAAATAAGGATAAAAGAGACAACTCCTCTGACCAGAAAAAGTAAAACTTGTCTAAAGATCAAGACTTGAAGTTAAGATTGGTACACAACCGAAGTTGGATGCTCGCATGACACCCATGGGAGCAAGCCAAAATGAAGGGTGTAACCATGATCAACATTCTCTATACGATGACGCAAACGAGGCCACAGCATAAAGGCGCACTTTGTTGTTTTTGCAAGAAGAGGTAACACATTCTTCTCAAAACTAGAAGGGAACTTTAGGTAGAGGTTTGTTTTAGATAAGAATAAAGTAGAGCATGTGAAGAATTGTTAGAGGATAGAATGAACTTGCGATGTTGAGAAATTTTGTAGAGGTGGAGCATCCGGAGTAGCCGATCAACGCAAAGTTAGGATAGGAATTGAGCTGAATTGCCTTAGTCAAAGATATGATTGAGGACAAACATATATCTAAATTTGGGGGTGTAATAACTTGTAGAAATACAAGTTATTTATGCCGTTTTATTTAGATTATACAGAAAAAAGAAGGAAAAGTTGTGTTGACAGTATAGAAATTGGCTTAGAATTATGAGAATTGTAAAGTGTCGTGAATACACCCACTAACACCATTGCGATGGCGAAATGGAATGTCCAAGTGTTTGTTTTACAGGAAATAGGTCACCGCATGCGTTAATCGCTCAAGGACATAAATGAACAATGCATCCACATTGCATGCGGCAATCGATCAAGAACGAAAAAGATTAACGCAATTGTAGCGCATGCGACGATCGATCATGGATTTAAGCGATCAACACATTTCCACTGCATGCAGCAATCGATAGAAGATCAAAATAGTTACACTGCATGTGGCGATCGATCGAAGATGAAAAGAGCAACGCATTCGTATGTACTTCTAACAAGTGTACAACTTTTCGATTGTACTATTCTGACAAATTGATCGTGGAGCATGGCAGACATTTCCACTATGCCATGGCAGGAATTATCAGATTTACAAAGTGGGACCACTAATACAGGAGCCAAGGTCTATAAATAGCTTCCTCAAATTCAATGTAAAGGAGGCTGGTCTGAAGAGACGATCCAGAGAAAATCCGGGAGAACGATGAGACAAGACTGAAAGGTAAGTCTCTGAGCACGAAATTATTTCCATTCCCGAAGAAGAAGCTTGTCTCTTATACACATCTAGATGTGTATAAGAGACAAGAAGAAGCTCTATGCAAGAGGTCACTTCTACCTGGAAAGCAAGCCTGAGAAGGAAGCTTTTCACTCCATTTCTTTCACATGCCGGCAAGCACAACGTCTCCGATCAGGATCTGTGTCAAGACATTGACACTCTTTCCGTATTTGTTCTTATTTTCCAATTCATCTACTGTGTTCATCTTTCTTTAATCTCTCATTCACAATCTGTATCAAACACTTATCTCTAGATTTCAATATCAGTATCGTAATCATTATCATCTCTCTGTTCTTTTCCACACATTTATCATCCATTTTCTTCATCATGTGTCGTTAATCCCCTAGGTAAAGGGAAAGGATTAAGCGAGTGAGTTAATCCTTGTTAAGGAAATCGGCTGAGTTTAGCTAAAGCATGCTCGACGGCATCTTCATCTATGAGAGCAGAAGTGAAGATGTTATTCTACCTATTGAGAGAAGGTTGGAAGAATGCGTTAACTAAAGTGAGAAGTATTTCCAGTCATGGAGATAACCTTGTGTTCATCACGTTCATCTCTGTTTCACCATAGACGTATAGGAACGCGGTGGATCACTGAAAGGTGTAAGCCAAGGGAAAGCAAAACCTTAGTTGCATCCTCAGCAAGATTGACGAACTTGTGATGTCCTTTTCCTCAACCCATTCTCTTTTTGATTCACTTCACAAGACTTGCCACCGTATTCATTAGATTCTTTTGCACAACTTCACAGCCAGTCCTCAACCTGTATCGTCAATAGTTTAGTCATTTATTTTATCACCGCAATTTACTTTATCGCACTTTAATTACCATCGCATTTTATTCTTTAGCACAATTTACTTTTCATCGCAATTTACTTTTCTACACAACTAATTCTTTATTCTTTATGTTAAATCGATCACATGTACCACATTAGTATCGCATTAACAATAACAATCCCTGTGTTCAACCTCAGATCACTCTAAGAAACTTTCATTGGAATTATACTTGGTTCCAATGCAAGAAACTTGAGCGTAGTATCGCATATCTTTATCGCAAAGAAACTTGAGCGCATAAAGCCATCAACATTCATTCATTCATTTTAAATCATTACAAGTTTTTCGCGATAGATATAAGATATAGATAAATATTACAATTTCGTCTATCAAGTTTTTGGCGTTGTTGCCAGGGACAAGAACTTGAATCATTCATAAGCAAAGCATTAGAAAGATAAAGAAAGAAATTAAAATTTTATTATCTTGCCGAGGATTGGCAATTTTTTTGTGTGTGTTGAATACTTTTGTGGTATTTTGCAGGACAGATCTCTGTTGTACTGTCTGTTTATTACGGAGAGCAGGCTAATGATTTATGAGTATTAGGATTGAACCAGAATTCGAAGCCGACCCAGAGATCGAGCATACTTTTTGCGCACGAGCATGCCAGAACTGAATAAGGCGATGAAAGAACATGGCAAAGAACAATGATAGGCCTGATGGGAATCAAGGGGTAAATCGACTGACGCAAGATCCAGTGTTCCTGGCTGCCAACCGCAATATCTCAATGAGGAATTATGCGGCGCCGAATCTATATGACTTCTCGCCAGGAATTGCAAGATCCACGTAGAGGAGAATATAAGATTTGAGATAAAGCCGGTCATGCTATAAATGATCCAGAATGCGGGGAAATTTGGAGGTCTACAAGGAGAAGACCCACATGCTCATTTGACCAGCTTTGTTGAAATGTGCAACACATTCTCCATTCCTGGTGTGACTCCTGAAGGAATTAGGCTGTATCTCTTCCCATATACATTGCGGGATGAAGCAAAGAGGTGGGCTCATTCACTAGAGCCAAATGAAATCAACTCATGGGACCAATTGGTTGAGAGGTTTATGAAGAAATTTTTCCTGCAAGCCGTCAACGCAAGAAGACGGAGGGACGTGTTAAATTTTGAACAGATGGAAAATGAAACTCTGAGCACCGCCCGGGTGCGATTTAGACGATTTGTGAAGAACTGTTTGCACATCGGGATTCCTGATTGCGTTCTGATGGAAACTTTTTATAATGGCTTGGATAGATCAACGCAAGCAGTTGTTGACACCTCTGCAGCAGGAGGGTTCATGGACAAGACATATACGGAAGCAAAGATCATCTTAGATCGCATTTCACGAAATACAGATGATTTGATGGATAATGGGTATGGGAGAAAAGGCTCGAAACGAAGAATAGCAGAAAGTGCCATTGTACCAGCTGATACAATGACCACCCTGGCCGCCCAAATGGCCACAGTAACCTCGCTCCTCTAGACTATGGCTATTAATCAAGGATATCTCTCTCAAAGTGCAGCGCAAGCCAATGTGCTGACATAAGTGGCAACAGTAAGCTGCATCCAATGCGGAGAGGGGCACTCAATGGAAGTCTGCCCATCAAATTCACAATCTGTATACTCTATTCACAATGACCCGTTTAGCAACACCTACAACCCTGGTTGGCGGAATCACCCCAACTTCAATTGGGGAGGGAATCACAACCAGGGGGGCCAAATGAATCATCAGAATAGTCATCCCAGGAATCGAGGTAATCCTCCGATTTTCCATCATCAGAATCAAGGCCAAGGTAATTTTCAGAGTAGACAGCCATACGACCAACCGTCCTCATCTAACACCTCTTCTAGTACCTCGTCATTGGAAACACTACTGAAACAATATATCCAAAAGAACGAGGCAATCATGCAATCGCAAGCTTCCTCCATTCGAAATTTGGAGGTGCAGGTTGGACAGGCATTGCGAATACGAGTTACAAGAATAGAGCGCCTGGTACGCTACACAACAGTTCGGAAGCACTGGACCAAGCGGCAAGGAACATGTCAAGCAGTGACATTGAGAAGCAATAAGAAGACGGTCCCCGTGCCACTAGTACGGGGAATCAGTAAAACGGCCAGAAGACTCAGTCACCAACAATGACCACTCAATCACAAACACAGATCTTCCAGTTCAGAAGCAACTACCTCTACAAAGAATGAATCTCAACAAGACTCAGAATCAAAAGTCATCGCAAGCTTCCAGCCCCAAAAACACAGCAAGCAAGAGACATCACATGAACATTAAACGATAGATGTACGAGCGGAAAATGCCTTCACTTTTCTGTTTAGGCTTGAAAAGAAAATGACTAGTTAACAATTCACGAGAGGTTTCTCGATGTTTTCGACAGGCTACATATCAAAATTCACTTTCGGAAAGTGGATAACATCTCACTTCTGCTTTAATAAACATTCAAGTCTTGGCTTTATTATACTCATTCTCCAACCTTCTTATTCGAGAGGTGATTTAACATCTCTCATCTGTCTGCTCACAGTTGAAGATGCCGCCTTGAGCGATGCGTTAGCTAAACTTACGCTTGATTTCATTCAACAACGGATTAACCTTACTCACTAATAACTCCCTTCCCCCTCTTTAACCACCTAGGGATTAGTCTACACATAGATAGACGAGATGGACAATGATGTATGGTGGGAACAGAGAAAATGCGATGAAATAATTGAATTGATATTAAGAGATAAAGATAAAGACATTTGTTATAGATTCAACGAATGGAAGATTAGAATGAACAAGACAATTGATGAATAGAAAGTGAGACACTTAAGGACAAGTGTGGTCAATGTCTTGACACGAATCCGGATCCGGAAGGCGATTTGCTTTTCAACGTGTAGGAGGTAATAGTGGGAAACTTCCTTCTCAAGTTGGTTTCCCAGGCTTAGAAATGATCTTTGCACAGAGGCTTCCCTTCGGGCTTTGTGGATGAATTTTAGTGGCTCTCGGAGTTCCCTTTCGATCTTTGTTTGTCTTTTCTAGATTTTCTCTAATGTGTCTTCTTGCAGACTAGCTTTTCTTTTCTTTTAGAATTGATGTAGCTATTTATAGAGCTTGGCACATCCTTCATCAGTGGTCCCACTCTGAAAAGCTGCTTTTTCTGCCATGGCTTGGTGGAAATGTCCGCTCTGCTCCACATTCACTTTGTCAGATCGTAAACAGAAAAGCTGTACAATTTCAGAAATCCTCACGAACGCGTCGCTCTTTTCATCTATGATCGATTACCGCATGCAGTGCAAATGCATTGATCTTTTTATCCAGGATCGATCTCCGCATGCATTGCAAAGGCGTTGATCTTTCCATCCACGATCAATCGTCGCATGCGCTACAAATGCGTTGCTCTTTTTCGTTCTTGATTGATCGTCACATACAGTGCGAATGCGTTGCTCTTTTTGTCCTCGAGCGATCGTCGCATGCGGTGACCTGTTTTCTGCAAAACAAAGACTTGGACATCCCTTTTTGCCATTGGGGTTAGAGGGTATGTTTCCGACACTTTACAACTTTTGCTTTTCTTAGCCAATTTCTATATGTTCGACGCAACTTTTTCCTTTTTTTTGCCGCATATCCTAAATAAGATGGTATAAATAACTTGTATTTCTACAAGTTATCACACCTCCAAATTTAGATATATGCTTGTCCTCAAGCATATCCTCTACTAAGGCAATTCAACTCAAATCCTATCCTAACTTTGCGTCGATCAGCTACTTCGAATGCTCCACCTCTACATAATTTCTCAGAATTACTGATTCCTTCTATGCTTTGAACATTTCTTCAGCATGCTCTACTTTATTCTTACCTAAGATAAACCTCTGCTCATAGTTCTCTTCTTGTTTTGAAAATAATGTTTTTCCTATTCTTGTAAAAATAACAAAGTGCGCCTTTTATGCGGTGGCTTGGTTTGCGTCTTCCTATAGAGAGCATTGATCATGGTTACACCCTTTGTTTTGGCTTGCTCCCAGGGTGTCATGCGAGCATCCAACATCGGTTGTGTACCAAGCTCAACTTCAACTCTTAATCCTTAGCCAAGTTTTCGCTTTACCTGGTCAGTGGAGTTGTCTCTTTTATTTTTATTTTATTTTTGTATTGCGTCAATCCTGGTAACCTACCTTCATTTTGGCTTGCTCCCATGGGTGTCATGCGAACATCCAATTATGAGTAGGTTCTTTTCAGGACGTAACTCTTATCAGGTTGGGATTTTCCCTTACGTTGACAGTAGAGTTTTTTTCTTTTTCTTTTTTTTTTTTGAAGAACGCATTTGCCTATTATGAACGCACCCGCTTGATCGCATCTGCTCATACCTTTCCTACTCCCAAATTGTCACAAGGTCTTCATTGGGTTGTTTTGGACAGAAAAGACAAACCACTTAGTCAAAATTTTGAAAAGAAAGTTTGAGTAGAGTCTTGTAATAGAGAAGGTAAAGTGAAAACTATTGCGATGAATTGTCTAAGTGTTAGGCAGAAAATGCAATGTATAAAGAAATTGCACTAAGGTTACGTATAATACTCGTCATGGTAGCGCAAATAAACAACGCAAAAGAAAAGACAGAAAATACCGCATTAAATTGACAAATGATGATATAAATAAAGAGGCCAAGACATAAGGAAAGAATAATCACTCAATGTATATAAAAATTGTCTAAGTATACAAAGAATTATAATGATCGCAAACACAAAAATTGTAAGCATGTACAGGAGAATACAAAGGTATAGCTATATAAAAAAAAATATTAGGATGACCGCAAAAAGAATTAAAAAAAATGTGAAAGAGAAGGTGGTACACCCCCAAATTTAACTTTGCAGCGGGGGCTCTTGGTGAGGAGGGCGTTGCGAAGGAGCTCCTTGTGGCGCTTCTTGAAAGAACAGAGGCTGCTGCAGATGTTGAGGCACCACGAAACCATGAAAATATGCATTCAAGAAATTGAAGTACTCATGGTTACGTTCGGCGAAGGGTAAAAATGTTGCGTTGAATGTTTATCATCGCCTGACGCAACTCTGCGTTGCTCTCTCGCAACTCCATCAGTGTATGGTAGAAGAAATATAGTTCTTGAGACAAAAAGTCTTGCATGTCTTCGAAGGCAGTAGCTATGGATGCGGTGGGGGGTGGCATCGTAGATGTCTCACCTACATCAGTTTGGGGCTGAGCGGAAGGGCCTACTCCCAAACCATGTGGGTCATCAACATGCGTTGATGTTTGCAAGGAAAAGTGGAGTGGAGATGGATGGCGGATGGAAGCTACTAGTGATGCAGGGTTGGAGTCGGGCGCAAGGAGGAGATTTATAAATTGTTCAGGAAGAGAGGAAAGGGGCTCAGTCGTAGAGCTTGGTGGACGGATGACTAAGGGTAAGGGGTCCAAGGGTAAATTGGTTTGCTAATGCGATGCACTTCCTTAGATGATTTCCTTCCCTTTGTCATTGCGGTGCCGTTTCTTGGGTCTTAGTGGTTACGGCGCATTCAAGTCGATGAGGGGCCGCTTCGGTGGAGGCTTGGGGCAATGCGGCGAATTCTTGAGAAGGACTCTCAGGATGTTCGTGCTGATAAGGGCGTGGACTTCTTACATGGGTTCTTTTTCAATGCCCGTGCCCACAGAAAGGCATAGGCTAGAAACCGTCCGTGGAAAGAAGTACTTGCCTCTGACGCGGCCTACATAACCTCAGATTTACTTTGTAAGAAGCTGGCCCACATCAATTGGAATGTCGCGCGCAATGTAATATGCGACTATGACTATATCTCTTGAAATGGTTTTATCATGCAACGTCGGGATGAGCCGTCTCTTCACTAAGTAGACCCAAAGGCGCGCTTCAGGCAACAGACGGTTGGAGGCGAGGTTTTTGATGTCGATCAAGGACACTGTCCACTTGGTGCTCGGTTGCATTAGTACGTTCCGCATTCCTCCATATTTTCTTCGGTAGGATCATCAATCAATTTGCTACCCAGTACTTCCATGAAATTCTTCAACTTGTAGAGCTGATTGATGTACTCTGTGCTGAATGGCACTACCCTCTCGTTAACGATCACCGCATCTTCGGTGTCGTGGAGCTGGCCATGGTAGAAGGCCCTCACTATCGATGGAATGACTATGGATGGGCACTGGTAGAAAGATTCCCACCCATGCTCTACCACAATGTTGATGATAAGATCTGGTAGTGGCGCTGGCGCAGGAAAGAAACCCATCTCCATCAATAAATCATCGTTTTCCTTCTTGGTTTTTGGACACCTCTTAGTCGACGCAAGCTCATTGCTTTCCACCTTCGCTTTGCCTTTTTCTTGAGCGGACGCAAGGTGGGATTTTGTCTTTGAATGTGTTTCCGCTCCTTGCTTTGCTCTTTCTCTTCCTTTTCCCATTCTTCCCATTCTTTTCTTTTTCGCTCTCTGGTGTGCTGAATGTTTTCTTTGCAGCCCAACACTTTTTCCTCCTTTTCTTTCTTCTCCGCCTCCTCTTCTTCTCTCATTTCCTTTTCAAACTGCTCAGAGTTGAGTGCAATGCGCTGCTCATCCTCGAGCCTTCTTTTCTCTTTTTCTTCTTCCCTTGCATTGTCACGACGAACCTCCTCATCATAAAGCCGTCTAGCTAAATCGGCCGAGGCAATGATTTGGCGCGCTCGTGCCATTTTCTCTTCCTTCTCCTCTAATTTTCTTCTTCTTTCTTCCTTCTCTTTCTCTATGCGTTCATGAATTGTTGGGACTCCTGTGGACCCTTGCGGCACATTCTGCTTGCAACGCCGCATTAATGGGGAGATGTCAGGGTCTTTCTTGTCGTCTGAACCGTGGATTTGAGCCTCCGACGCAACTAGTCTGGAATGTGGCCATGAAGCTTGTAGTTGCGTTGATGGTTTAAATTGTACCGACACCCCCACTTCCACCCTTGCGGTGGTTGATTCTCCGTCAACATCCACACTTTTTGCCCTTTTCCTTCTCTCTTTCTCTTTCCTCAGGCGCTTCTTTTCTCGCCTGAATTGTTTTCTCTCACTTCTCCGCTTTTCCTTATGCTCTTTCTCCAGCCGAGCAACTTCATCTTCCTCTACCTGTTTTTCTTCAATTCTTCTCTCCTCCCTCTTTTCTTCAGACTTCTCCATCCACTTCTTCGCCTCCATAACCTCTAGAATAGTCCTTATGGGTCCCTCATTAGAGTCTGTTGAGGTAGTCTCCTTAGGATCTGAGATGGTGAGGGCCATCCTCCGCGAAGCTAAAGCTAACTTCTCCTCCAACAACAGGGGTTGGTTTACTACTCCGGCCTCCAGCAACCCCACATCCTCTCCAAATGGCTCAGGATACTCTCAAATACCTTTTTGTCATCTTTTCTTTTCAGCTCACTCTTGGTTGAAGGTATAGGGAGCGCCAACTCAGGTCTGGTGGCAAGGGCACTCTCCGCGCTCGTCCCCTCTTGGTAGGTGGATGGTGTTGCAGTCGCAGAGGGTTTTCGTCTGGGTTTTGCATCGACTCTAGGGGTTGGCTTGGGCTGGGCGACGAGGTGGCGAGGAAAGCCACCTCCCACGCGGTGACAGGTGCATGGGAAGGGGGTGATGGTTGGGAAGAGTAATGAGATGACTGTCCGGCCATAAGTGCGGTGAAGGGAAAGAAGATGGTAATTTTCTTTTCTCAAAAGAAAGTGTGGATGGTGGTCAAGGTATGCAAAGGTTTTTTTTTTTGTAGGATTTTCGCGAAGAGAATGCAAGTGAGCTCCAAAAGGAGGCAAGGAGGGGGGGATTTATAGGTTGGGCCTTGATGGGCCCAACGCAATCGGTGTGTTGGCAGGCTTTGGTAATCCAAAAAGCCTGCCGCGCCTCTCCCATTATGACATAGTAGGAAAGGACGTCATTTCGTCTGCTGTGTAATAATTCACCTCAGGAGCTGAAACAATTGTTCGATTACCTTCTCCGCGAATATTTTATCTTTTTTTTTTATAGGAAGGGCGTAATGTTTAGTTGTTAATGTAACTCATTCGACAATGCAATGCATATTTGGAGGATGGGTGCAATGTATATATTAGCACAACACATCCATCAACGCAATGCATATTTGCGGAGGACGGGCGCAAAGTATTTCTACCAGTGCAACACATCCGTCAACGTAATGCATATTTGCGGAGGACGAGTGCAATGTATATACTAGCGCAACACATCTGTCAACGCAATGCATCTTTGAAGGACGGGCGCAAAGTGTATCTATTAATGCAAGATACACCTGTCGACGCAATGCATACTTGACATGTCATTGTATCACCAACATCGCAATGCTTATCCCAAAACCTTAATGATAAGGCATTGGGGCTGTCTCTTATACACATCTAGATGTGTATAAGAGACAGGTACATACGAGCGCATTCATCCGTCAACGCAATGCATCTTTGGAGGACGGGCGCAAAGTGTATCTATTAATGCAAGATACACCCGTCGACACAATGCATACCTGACATTTCATTGTATCACCAACATCGCAACGCTTATCCCAAAACCTTAATGATAAGGCATTGTGGTGTTCTATTAAATCATTCATTCAATAGTAAATTAAAATCAACGCGAGCTGAGATTGAAATGGAAATAAATTCAAGTAGGCAGGGAAACTAATTCAATAAAACAATATACTAATTCCAATAAAGCAATAATAAGACGGTAAATAAAGCGGTAAAGATAGTTGATATGGATGTTATTTAAAAAGGGTTTTCACTGTTACCGCAAACGCATCCCCGTAGGCAATCAGGCTTGCCTGCCCAATGTCACCTCTTGACATTGCTCCTTCGCACTTGGTCTAGGTGCTTCCGAGTTGCTGGACAGCGTACCAGGTGTTTTATTTCTAAGTTAGGCCGTAAGCTGCCCAACCTGTACCTCCAAAGTCCTGATGGAAGATGTTTGCGATTGCATGATCGCATCGTTCTTTTCTATATATTATTTAAGCAGAGCTTCCAAGGACGACGAATTGGATGAGGTGTTAGATGAAGAGGGTTGGTTGTGCGATTGCCTGTTCTGATAGTTACTCTGACCTTGACCCTGGTGGTGAAAAACTAGAGGATTGCCTTTATTCCTGGAATGATTGTTCTGTACATTTCTCTGGCCCCCCCCTGGTCATTGTTCCCTCCCCAAGTAAAGTTGGGGTGATTCCTCCAACCTGGGTTGTACGTGTTGCTGAATGGGTTATTTTGGATAGAATATACTGACTGTTGATTTGACGGGCAGATTTCCACTGAATGACCCCCTCCGCACTATATACAGCTCACTGTTGCCACTTGCGTTAGCACATTGACTTGCGCTGCACCCTGCGAGAGAGTTCCTTGATTTATAGTCGTTGTCTGGAGGAGCGAGGTGACTGCGGCCATCTAGGCGGCCAATGTGGTCATTGTATCAGCTGGTACAATGGTGCTCTCCATTTTCCTTCGCTCTGGGCCTCTTCCTCCATACCCATCATCAACCCAGTCATCCGTATTTCGCGAGATGCGGTCTAAGATGAATTTCTTCATGAACCGTTCAACCAACTGATCCCAAGAATTTATCTCATTTGGCTCCAACGAATGAGCCCACCTCTTTGCTTCGTCTCTAAGTGTATACGGAAAAAGATATAGTCTAATGCCTTCTAGAGTCACGCCAGGGCCGAGAATGTGTCACATCTCTACAAAACTGGTCAGATGTGCATGCGGGTCCTCTCCTTGTAAACCTCCAAATTGACCCGCATTCTGAATCATTTGGAGCATGATAGGCTTAATTTCAAATTTGGCGTTCTCCTCTACTATAGGCCTTGCAATACCAGACGAGAAGTCGTATAGATTAGGCGTCGCATAGTTCCTCATGGGGATGTTGCGATCAGCAGCCAGAAAGACTGGGTCTTGCGGTGGCCGATTCATTCCCTGATTCCACTTGGGCCTCCCATTGTTGTTTGCCATATTTCTCCTACACCTAGTACGGTTTTGACGTGCTCTTCTGCGAAAAGCTCTCTCGATCTCTGGGTCGGCGTTGAATTCTGGCTCTGTTCCAGTACTCATGCACCATCAGCCTACTCTTCCGTAAATAGACTGTACAATAGAAATTTGTCCTGCAAAATATCACAAAATCATTCAGCTCTAAAAATTGTCAATCCTCGGCAACAGCGCCAAAAACTTGTTGAAATGAATTTTTAATTGCGGCGGACAGAACGTAATGGAATGTAAATGTAATGTAATGCCGCCGAAAAGATGGGGAAATGGATTGTGGATGGTGATGGATGATGTGGACGATGACGTGTGGATGTGATGATGAATCACGCTTCTCGATAATAAATGCGATACTACGTCTAAAATAAGGTATGTGATGCTACTGATATGCGTTTATAGTATGCGTTCATGTAGTATGCACGTGTCACAAGTTTTCTTGTGCTGGAACTAAGTATAATTCCAACGCAAGTTTCACAAAGTGATCTAAGGTCGAACACGGGGATTGCGATGATCAATGCAATATTAATGTGATATATGCAACTGAAAACAAAATAATAATGAATTGTATTGGGAAAGTAAAATGCGATGACAAAGTAAAATGCGATGATAAAATAAAATGCGATGATAAAATAAAATGAGATGACAAAATAAAATGCGGTGACAAAATGAATGAATAACAAATAAATAAACAAATAAATGGCTGACTGTGAAGATGTGCAAGTATCTAATGGAATGTGGTGGCAAGTCTTGTGAAATGTGTCAGAAAGAGAATGGGTTGGGGGAAAGGATATCGCAAGTTCATCAATCCTGTTGAGGATGCAACTAAGGTTCCGATTTCCCTTGGCTTACACTTCTCAGTGATCGGCCGCGTTCCCATATCTCTATAGTGAATCAAGGATGAACGTTGCGAATGCAAGGTTGTTTCCATCTCTGGAAATACTTCTTGCTTTATTAACGCATTCTTCCAACCTTCTTTCGAGAGGTGGATTAATATCTTCACTTCTGCTCTCACAGGTGAAGATGTTGTTGAGCATGCGTTAGCTAAACTTAGTTGATTTCTTCAACAAGGATTAATTTACTCGCTCAATCCTTTCCCTTACCCTGGGGATTAATTACACATGATGAGAGATATGGACGAGGAATGTATGGTGGAGAACAGAGAAATGACGATGAATACAATAATGATATTAAGAGATAAAGATAAGCGTTTGTTACAAATCAATGAATGGAAGATTAGAAATGAATAACAGTTGATAAATAGAAAGTGAGAACAAATAAGGAAAGTATGTCAATGTCTTGACACAGATCTAGATCAGAGACGATTTGCTTCCCTGCGTGTAGGAGGAATGAGGTGGGAAACTTCCTTCTCATGCTGGTTTCCCAGGTAGAAATGATCTTTGCACAGAGCTTCCCTTCGGGCTTGTGGATGAATTTGTGGATTCCAAGACTTCCCTTTCGGTCTTGTCTCGTCTTTCTCCCAAATTTTCTCTAAGTGTCTCTTCAGACCAGTCTCATTTTCTTTGGAATTTATGTAGCTATTTATAGACCTTGGCACCTCTTTCATCAGTGGTCTCGCTCTGAAAAGTTGCTTTTTCTGCCACGGCTTGGTGGAAATGTCCGCTCTGCTCACATTCAATTTGTCAGATCGTACAACAGAAAAGTTGTACAATTTCAAAAATCCCCACGAATGCGTCGCTCTTTTCATCTACAATCGACCCCCGCATGCGGTGCAAATGAGTTGATTTTTTTTATCTAGGATCGATCGCCGCATGCGTTACAAAGGCATTGATCTTTCCGTCCACGATCGATCGTCTCATGCGCTACAAATGCGTTGCTCTTTTTCGTTCTCGATTGACCGTCACATGCAGTGCGAATGCATTGGTCTTTTTGTCCTCAAGCAATCGTCGCATGCAGTGACCTGTTTCCAGCAAAACAAAGACTTGAACATCCCTTTTTGCCATCGCAATGGAGTTAGCTGGTGTGTTTCCGACACTTTACAACTTTTGCATTTCTAAGCCAATTTCTATACATTCAACGCAACTTTTTCCTTCTTTTTGTCGCATATTCTAAATAAGATGGTATAAATAACTTCTATTTCTACAAATTATCATTCCCGTACTAAAAAGGAACCTCATTTCTATAAAGTGTTTATTGCAATGTAAATATACTGTCTCATTAATATGGATAAAGTGTTTATTCATAAAGATGGTGTTTTTATTTGTACTGCAAATCTGGAGTCAAATTTATATGTGCTAAGGTTGTTAGCCATTAATTTCCTCCATAATACTGAATTGTTTAGAACTACCGTAACTCAAACAAAACGTCGACGTGTTTCTCCAAAATAAAATGCCCAACTTTGGCATCTTCTTTTAGGGTACATCAATCTTAATAGGATTGAGAGATTGGTGAAGAATGGACTTCTATGTGAGTTAGAAGAAAATTCTTTACCAGTGTGCGAGTCTTGCCTTGAGGGTAAGATGACTAAACGACCTTTTACTAGAATAGGTTATAGAGCCAAAGAGTCTCTTGAGTTAGGACATTCTGACCTTTGTGGTGCTATGAATGTCGAGCCCGAGGTGGCTATGAGTATTTTATCAGTTTTATTGATGATTACTCCAGGTCCTTTGAAAAGTTCAAAGGGTTCAAGGCTAAAGTTGAAAATGCATTGGATAAACGGATTAAAACACTTCAATCGGATTGAGGTGGAGAGTTTTTGGACTCGACATTCCAGGACTATTTGATAGAATATGGAATTATTTCCCAACTCTCAGCGTCGGGTACACCTCAGCAAAATGGTGTACCGGAGAGGAGAAATAGAATCTTATTGGATATGGTTCGCTCAATGATGAGTTACGCTTCCTTACCAGACTCGTTTTGGGGTTTCGTAGTGGAGACTGTCGTATACATACTCAACTGCGTTCCTCCAAGAGTGTTACGAGAACACATTTGGAGTTGTGGAACGAGCATAAAGCTAGTTTACATCACTTTCGCATTTAGGGTTACCCTGCACATGTGCTTGAGGCGAATCCCAATAAGTTGGAACCACGGTCGAGTTATGCCCCTTTGTAGGTTACCCCAAAGGTACACAAGGGGGTTATTTTTATGACCCGACGGAAAATATGGTGTTTGTTTCAACGAATGCTACTTTCCTGGAGAAGGATCATATAAGAGAGCACAGTCCACAAAGTAAAGTCGTGTTGCATGAGCTTTCCAATGAAATTACTGAAACTTCAACAAGAGTTGTTGAAGAGCCTGCTACATCAGTAAGAGTTGTTGATGGGAGTTCATCTAGTAGGTCGATTCCACCTCAAGAGTTAAGGGAACCTCGACGTAGTGGGAAGGTTGCAAACCCACCCGTTCGCTACCTGGGTTTCACGAAAATCCTTGCTATGGTAGCAGATGGCGACGTTGAGGATCCGTTGTCTTATCAGAAGGCAATGGAAGATGTTGACCAAGATGAATGGGTCAAGGCCATGGATCTCGAGATAGAGTCGATGTACTTCAACTCAGTATGGGACCTTGTAGATCAGCCTGATGGGGTGAGACCTATAGGTTGTAAATGGATCTACAAGCACAAACGGGGTGCTGATGGGAAGGTACAGACCTTCAAGGCTCGACTTGCGGCAAAGGGTTATACCCAGGTAGAGGGAGTCGACTATGACGAGAATTTCTTGCCAGTTGCCATGTTAAAGTCGATCCACATCCTCCTGTCCATTGCAGCTTATTATAATTATGAGATCTGACAAATGGACAGCCTTTCTAAATGGCAATCTTGAGGAGACAATTTACATGGTGCAACCTGAAGGATTCATAGCCCAAGGTCAAGAGTAAAAAGTTTGCAAACTAAATCGGTCCATTTATGGGTTGAAACAGGCATCTCGATCTTGGAACATACAGTTTGATTCTGCGATCAAGTCGTATGGCTTTGACCAAAATGTTGATGAACCTTATGTCTACAAGAATATTATCAACGCTTCAGTAGCCTTCTTAGTGTTGTACGTGACGATATCCTACTCATTGAGAATGATGTAGGTCTACTGACTGTAGTTAAGAACTGGCTAGCGACCCAATTCCAAATGAAAGATTTAGGAGAGGCTCAGTTTGTTCTTGGTATACAGATCTTTCGAGATCGTAATAACAAAGTGTTAGCATAGTCTTAGGCATCATACATTGACAAGATGTTGCTCAAGTACTCGATGCAGGACTCTAAGAGGGGCCTACTACCATTCAGCCATGGAGTCACTTTATCTAAAGATATGTGTCATAAGACGCCATCAAGAGGTTGAAAAGATGAGACGAGTCCCATATACGTTTGTCATTGACAGTTTGATGTACGCGATGCTCTGTACTCGTCCAGACATTTACTACGTTGTGGGCATAGTCAGTAGGTATCAGTCTAACCCAGGCCAGGGTCACTGGACCGCAGTGAAGAACATTCTCAAGTATCTTTGGAGAACGATGGACTACATCTCGTGTATGGTTCTAGGGATTTGATCCTTACTAGATACACGGATTCTAACTTTCAGACTGATAAGGACTCTCGCAAGTCCACATCAGGGTCAGTCTTTACTCTTAGCAGTAGTGTGGCGAAGCACTAAGCAGGGGTGCATCGCCGACTCCACTATGGAGGCAGAGTACATATCGGCTTGCGAAGCTGCTAAAGAGGTCGTCTGGCTCTGGAAGTTCTTGATAGAACTGGAAGTTGTTCCAAATATGTCAAGGCTCATTACCCTATATTGTGATAATAGTGGGGCAGTGATGAACTTCAAGAAGCCGAGGACTCACAGGCACAGCAAACACATAGAGTATGGGTCTACAGGACCGCCTGCGGCTGGACTAAGGCAAGTGGGAGATTTTCTTGTACTTGACTTTTATGCCCTAGTTTATTGTTTTGTACTAGTTTTATGTACACCCCACTTCGCTTTAGGACAAGTGGGAGATTGTTGGGGTTGATGCCCTAAAGTCTTATGTCCTGTAGTTTATAAATAGCTTGTACGAACGCTTGTGTTGTATAATATATGATATTTACTTCACATCTTATTTTTTTGCTCAGTTATATTTTTTATTTGCCTTACCACAAACCAATAAACATAAAATCCCTGGTTATCTGTATGTACCTTAAGCATGTATGTGGTGACATACAAATACATCATGTCTTGAGTGAACCAAAATGGTCTGTAGTATATGGGTATAGGAGGGAAACCTTATCCTGGTAACGTTACGGATGTGGCCCGGTTTGTGGAATGGTCACAAGTGTTGTGACTTGTCACAAATGGTCTGATCCTGATCATTCGTGTTGGGGACATGCGAGCGGGCATCCGATACAAAGAGTTTATATAAGACCTGACCACGAAGTGTTAACATCTCGTTATATAACAACTTTCATGACAGAGACTTCACTTCACTAGAATGACCATAGGTAACATGACCTCAATTTTGAGTGAGTTGGGAACTCCTGCCATTGAGGGCGGTCCTTTGATTTGTATGGGTGCGAGTGGCCAGGTAGCCGATTCAAACTTACCATTTTGGGGATTCGTCTGATTTGGGAGCTAGGAACTCAGCTACATAAGATGGAATTCACTCATTCCCTAAGGCAGGGGTAAGTAGATAGATAGCTCTCTTAAGGGCTGATTCCAAGGCTTGAACGATATGGCACCACACACCTTCTCTTGGCCCAAGAGGTGTTCACACATAGTTGACTATGTTATATTGTTCATTAGAGGAACCAGTGGTACTTAAGAAGTGAGATGTAATTATAGGGGCAAAACGATAAATTGGCCTAGTTGTACTTACAAGCATCTATGAAGAGTCATCGTACTCATGATTGGTTATATCCGATGGACACAGAAATATATCTGTAGTAAGAAGAGTGAAGTTGTTGGTCTTTAGTGAAATGCCTGACAGTTAACAGATGGTAGATCTTGTGGCTAAAGAGTTTGGTCAACTATTCACGTATCGTTGGAGCATCGAGCCACAGGTCTATTAGGTCCCCTGGGTAGCTTGGATAAAGTCGAGAATCAGTGTTTGGGTTAGTTTGAAATGTTCAAATTGACAAGAGAGAGTTCGATTATATAGGATATAATTGAACTGGTTGATTATATATGATATAATTAATTAAATGTATGAGATATATTATTTTGGAGGAATTTAGATATAAATATGATTTATATCAAGTAAAGGAGAAATTACTATAGTAGATATGTGATATCAAAATATAGGATAAGAATATAATATTATTATATTTACTAATCATTTAATTGGTTAATTATATGATAATTGGCCTAAAATTTCTCTCAGGCGTGCATTAGTGAGAGCAACCGCTTCGGTTATGGTAACCGAAGAATAAAATGAAAATTTGTTTCATTTTGCAAAAAGTTCGAAAAAAATTGGCATCGGTGTGGAAACGTAAACGATCGCATAGCCGAGAGCCTATATGATAGTCGCTCAGCGCCTAAATGATCGCACATCTCACACCTAAACGATCACGCACTAGTCTTTAAACGATCGCTTAGCTTTCCTAAACGATCACATAGTGTGCCGTGTTTTCTAAATGATCGTCCACCTTTTACTAAACGATCACTTAGTAAAACCTACACGATCGTGTAGCTTCTTCTAAACAATAAGCATTTAGCTATATGATAGCTTCCTTTTCTCTCCCACTTGCTTATCGTCTACATGATTTGTTCTTCCTTCTACCTCTACCAAACTCACCAAAGACCACACTTTGGGTTCTCACTCCAAGAATACCAAGGGCTCCATTTTGGTGGTGTCGTCCCCGCTGTTGTTCACTTGTTTGTGATAGTTCGTGCTGCTGCAGACGACTTGTTTGTTGGGCGATAGAGATCGCGTAAAGGTCTTCCGCTGCATCTGAGTTCCAAACTTGAAGATGGTCTTCAACTGGTATGAGAACTCTTTCCTTGTATTTTTTTATTGTTCAAAGCATGCCTTTAATTAGTGTTATTTGCATAACTGTATGTTAGAATGTATATGTTGTATTTCGATCATGGTGAAATTGAAAAGATCCGAACGCGCTCATGGATGCTCTTCATTAAGAGATCCTTCAACCTTCTCTTGGCCCGTGAAGTGATTACTCATAGTAAGACTATGATGTATTGTTCATTAGAGGAATCAATAGTACTTAAGGTGTTAGATATAACTATAGGGTAAAATGGTAAATTGGTTTAGCTGTACTTACGAGCGATTTGTGGAGGGTCATCGTACTGTTGATTGGTTATATACAATGGACACAGAAATATATCTGTAGTGCGAAGAGTCCAGCTGTTGGTCTTTAGTGGAATGTCTAACAGTTAACGGATGGTGGATATCGTGATTGAAGAGTTTAGTCAGTTATTCACGTACCTTTGGAGTTTCAAGATACAGGTTCATAAGGTCCCATTGGTAGCTCAATGGATTCATGTTGAGAAGTTTTTGGGTTAGTTTTAAATATTCAAATTAACGAGAGGGAATTTGATTATATATGATATAATTCAATTAATTCAATTATATGTGATATAATTGATTTGATGTGTTTGATATATTAATTGGAGGAATTAATATAAATATGATTTATATTAAATGTCATAAAGGAGAAAAAAGAACTGTGGTTTAAATATTACATATGATGTGATATTAAAACTATAGGTTATAAATATAATATGATAAATTAGTTATCATATTTATTTATAACATAAACAATTATAAGATAATTGTGGTTGGTTATTTTTTCTCTATTAACCAATCAAGTGGGAAGTTATTATCAGTTTTAATAACTGAAGGATAAAAATGAAAATTGTTTTCATTTTTCAAAATCGCAACACATTCGATTGGGTAAAGAAAAGCTATACGATAGCCTTTGAGAGAGTAAACGATCAAGCTCCTCGTTACTAGACGATAACTCCTCGTTTGCTATACGATCGAGTATCCAACTCTATACGATAGACGTTTCTCATTCTCCTACTTACTCAATCGTTTAGTTTCTTCTTCCCTATACCAAATCCACACAAAGCTCATACCTCCTGGATTCTCACACTAAGAATACCAAGGTGACCTCTTGGTAGTATCAAGTTTGCTATTCAAGGGTCGAGGATTGAGTCTTACTCAATTGTGTTCGAGGATCTGAAAGTTCGTGATTTTCACTAGTTATTCGTTGTGTTCGTGCACTTGATCGAGTTTGCTTGGATGCTTGATTGGTGCTGATCGAGGGAAATTCTCGAAGAATAGTTCTTCAAAGGTATGTCACTTGATTCTTTGTGTATTTAACTTAAAAGCATGTTGTAATTTACTCGATGATGTATAACTGTTGTTGTTTGTTTGTAAATGCTTTGTTCCTTCACAATGGGTTTGGAACAATCTGCTTCCACTCAATGGTTCTCTTGTTTAATAGTTCCTTCACTAGAAACACTGCTTACTTTGCTTAGTGAGTTTCATCACTTACCCTTTCGGGTAGTTGGTTATAGCTGCTCAGCTCATAGACAAGCATTGCAATAGTTTTGCACTAAGCAAAGAGGATTGACTCACTATACTCGCGCTACGCACACCTCTTAGTGGTTTGCTACATGCATCATATTTCTATGTTGCATGATTGAGTATGCGATAACTCTTGCAATCAACACTTAACTAATTACGATGAGAGTGAAAGATGATAAAGTAGAAGAAGATGATGAAGATGGTGTTGAAGGAACTAAAGAGATACATTGACTACAAAATGTATTAATGTCTTAAGCCAAAATGTAATACAATACAGAGATAAGAAGAAAGGTGGAGGGCCAGATGTAGGCAATCTTTTGCTTCCATCAGATGTATGTCAAGGTTGTTAGTGGTACCATGGATGGGGGGGTGGAGTAGTCTCTCTCGAACTTTATCTCTGGTGAAGCTCCGGTCGTCACTCGAAAAGGGTTGTGAGAATGAAGAACTCTCAAAGACTGTCTGCTCATGCTCTCATCTCTGATCACAAGAATCTGCCTAAGGCAGATACTTAGATGCTTTGAATTTGGGCTCTAAGGCTCTATTTATAGAGCTCAAACACTAACAACATTGGTAATCCCACTCTGAATCACTGCCATTTTTTACGCAGTAGAGGAAATTTCATTATCTTATCACTTTGATACTCCTAAGGTATGCGTTCATGATTATTTCTTCTGAAGTATCAACGCAATCCACCCACTTTACGATCGACATTTTATCGCGGTTATTACTCTGTAGTTGTAGCATTCCATGCGACGAACTGGTCTTCATGAAGATCAACACATGTGATTAACTTTTTTATGGTCTAGGATCAATGCATGCGGCCGATTCCTGTGATAGCTACGAAAATAGACATTTTGACGCAAAATAACGCATGATATAGGGTTAGCGAGAATTTTCAATGTTGATCGACATAAGCTCATTATTCCACATGAATCCATAGCATATTAATGAATACTCTGCTCATCAACCCTCATAATTCTAAGTAAAAAGCTGCAATAGCTTGTATTTCTACAAGCTATCTTAGATGGATAAGGTTAGATACCTTATCCTAGTGACACTACAAGTATGACCCATTTTGTAGGTGTTACAATTGTTGTAAAGTGCTACAAATGATATGATCTTGATCATTCATGTGTAGACATGTGAGCGGAGATATTATATACGAAGGAGTTTGTATAATACCGGACCACGAAATGTCTAATCTCATTATATAACATCGTTCATAATAAAGACTTACATTTCACCATAATGACCATAGGTAACATGATCTGAATCCTGAGTGAGTTTTGAACTCCTGTCTATGAGGGCAGTCCTTTGATTTGTATGGGTAAGAGTGGCCAGATCGCCAACTCAATAAGTCTCATTTTCGAGATTCGTCTAATTGAAGAGCTGGGAATGCAACTACACAAGAAGAAATTCACTCCTTCCCCGAGATCGGGGTAAGTAGATAAATTGCTCCCTTAAGGGATGATTCTGGGGCTTAAATAATGTGGCGCTACACCCTCTCCTGGCTCGAGAGGGGTTTAGTCATAGTTGGACTATGATCTATTGTTCATTAGAGGAATCAGTGATACTTAAGGAATTAGATATAACTACAGGGGCAAAATAGTAATTTCGAACCAATTATACTTACAAGTAATTTGTGAAGGATGAATGTACTGTTGATTGGGTATATCCAATGGACACAGAAATATATCTGTAGTTTGAAGAGTGCAGCTGTCGGTCTTTAGTAGAGTGCCCGACAGTTAACGGATGGTGAATAATTTAATTAAAGAGTTTGATTAATTATTCACGTACTATTGGAGCTTCAAGCTACAAGTCCATAAGGTCCCCTTGGTAGCTCAATAGGACTAAATGAGAATCAATTTTTGGATTAGTTTGAATTGTTCAAATTAATTGAGGAAATTAATTATATATGATATAATTGTTATAATGTATTAGATACATTATATTATTTATGAGAGAAAATAAATATTTGAATATGATCCAATTATTAATTATGTGAATTGGATTCATATAATTGAATTTAATGTAAACGTGATTTATATTAAATACCATTTATGAGAGGAAAGAAACTATAGATTATATTGTATATGATACAATATTGAAACTATAGGTTATATGTTATATATGATATAACATATAATTATATATATATAATTAATTATTATATATAATTTATATTATATTAATTTAAGTTTTTTTTTTTAATTAAAATTGAATTAATGGGAGGGAATTAACTTCCCTCCCCATTTTTCTCTCCACTCATTTATATAGTCGGTGGTTGGCAAATATTGAATTATCTTCTTCATCATCCTGATATAGCACAGAACGATTCTGTGACTTCTCTGAGAAAAAGAAAAATTTGATTGCTCTCATCTCTTCATGTCTCTCAATCACGTCCATTCCCTCACCAAAATCACCAGAGCCCACATCTCCTGGATTCTCAGCCTGAGAATACCAAGGACTCCTTCGTGGTAGTGCCTAATTCTAGTTCAAGGGTTTTTAATCGAAGATAAAGGGTTTCTGAAACCCTAAGTTTTTTTTGTTAATGAGCATGTTGTAATTTTGTAAATGCATAAACTGTATTTCTTTTTCTGTAAAATTTAGTTCTATATAAAAATGGGATTTAGGACGATCCCGCTTCCGCTCAAGGTTTCCCCTTCAATGGAATCCTTCATTAAGATCCCCTAACCTAGACAGAACTTCACTTGTAGAGTTCCCTTATAACCTAAAATTTTGTTTGTCCTATCAGTCATATTTTAAATCTATAAAACAAATAGGACGAAATTCTAATCTTATTAGAATTAATGTGATTTAAGGTCTAGATTAATTTTAAAAATTTTAAAATTAAATCTAATTTCCTAAGATCCTAAGTTTGCATGCAACTTTTTATTATATGTTGACGGTTACTAAATATTAGTTTTATAACTATTACTAAATTAATTATTAGCCCTATAATCATGCTTTCTATGGTTTACTTGAGTAACAATCAAATGCTAATTAACAAGAAAACCATATTACATGCATTTTATGACTTTAATATAACAATTATACAAAACTATGGATGTGTCATGCTCAATGTAAATTGATTTTCAATTTTATTAATATAACACTTATATTAAACAAATTCATGAAAATCTACCAAGCATATATAAGAATTAATAAATATAACTCTTTATATTTACCTAAGTAATGCCATGCATCATACTTTTCCTATTTCATATATTTAACATATTATAATACGTTAAATAACTCATGAAATCATATTCACATCATGCATTAAAATCATACATTATAACACTTATAACATATTAAAAATGCATGCTCATGCGTAACCTATGGTGGAATTTATCTAAATGACATCCATAAAGTATTTAAATAGCAAATGAACCTATAATTTTGGCCTCTAGGATAAAATAAAGCAATAAATTACAATTATTATGCTAATTTTATCCTAAAATAAGCTTTTGTCACTCTAAAACTGGACCAGACCAACTTGAACCGACCCAACCCGCTTCGAATCAGGCCCCAAAACCACGAACTAAGTCAACGCAATGCTAAAGTAGACCAAATCACTTTGAACCGACCGAACCAATCGAAACAACCTGGACTATTGCTAAATCGCACGCAACGCAGCCCCAACGTTGCATTATCATAGCGTGGCAACACTGTGAGCAGCGTTGCAATACCAGATTGCGTTTCTGGACAAATTCTTCGACTGTTCTTTGTTTTGGCCAAAATTAGTCTCGGTCTTCATCAAATTCAGTCCTAATTCTAAACACGAACTTCCAAAAGATATCAAATTTCATTAAAAATGTCCAAAAAACATAGAGGCTTTTACAAATTTGATCGAATCAATGAAAATCTATGGCCATAAATTACTATAAACATTCATTCGCAAAATTGACATTCACAATGCAATTAATCCCACAAAAACAACCTGTGCAAATTTCAGAAACCTAAATTAATATAATGAGATGACTCTGATACCAATTGAAGGGATGAAAGCCCTAACGTAGCAAAAATCATAGAACCAAACTCGTTATTAATTTGGGATTTCTGAAATACTTGGGAAATTCCAGAAAATTATACAGAGACTAACGAAGAAATTGTCTACTATAAAATTACCCTAGGTTAATCATGCAATTAAAGAATATAGAGAAAAGCGATAGGAAACCTTACTTACATTGACGACTCAAATGAAATGGTCAAATCTCCCTTTGATCAAAATTAACACTACCATAAGAGTGATCTCCCTATTCTCTGAGATTTGAGGTGTGGTTTATGGAAACCAAAAAAAGATTGAGATTGGAGAATGGGAAATTGAGAGAAAAAATAATCATAGAACTCTTCTGTGTGTTGTGTCTCCTTTGTGATAAAAAACATAGTGCTTTTGATCAATAGAGAAATAGGGATGTGGGATCACCCACGTTTCAGATAACTCTCCTACGTAGGAGTTATCTTTTTAATTAAAATTAATAAATAATAAACAAATAATTAAGAATTAATTATACCTTATTTAATTAATAATTTCATTTAAATCATATTTAAATGAAACATCTCTCACATAACCTATCGTTTTAATTCAATTAATTAAATTAAATTATATAATTATATAATTATCCAATAAAATAATTACTAAATTAAATATCAAATATTAATTTAACCTCCATTTGAATCATATTCAATTGTATTTTTCTCATAACCTATAGTTTTAATGTACATCAAATACACATTAATTTTAACCTATGGTTTTAATATGAATTCAATTCTACTAAAGACCTACAACTGCACTAGTGTACAAATATTTTTGTGTTTGTGGATATAGACCAATAACAGCAAGTTAGTCTTTCATGAGTGTTTGTAACACCAACTGGGTCAAATTACTATTTTACCCCTAGGTTACCTCTGTATCCTTAGGTAGGAGTGCTCCTCTAATGAACAACCTGTTTATAGTTCAACCATTAAACAAAAACTCCTCTCGGGCTAGTGAGAGAGTAGGGCCCTTTATTCAAGTCATAAAGACACCACTTAGGGAACATTCATCTACTTACCTTAAAGCCGTGAGGAAGTGAAATTCATCTTGTATTATTATGTTCTCAGCTCCCTACTTGATCTTGTCCCCAAAATTGTAGGCTTATTGAGTCAGCGAACTCGCCACTCTCACCCATACAAATCAAAGGACAATCCCTCGTGAACAAGAGTTTATAATACACTCAGGATTAAGACTAAGTTGCCTAAGTCATCCTATTGAAATAGAAACCTAACTAGTCAACGGTGTTACATCTAGTGGTTATTGTTTCGCGGTCTAGACTTATGGAAACTCATTGTGTAGGATACCCTCACTTGCATTTACTTACACAAACACGTTGGACCAGTGCATTTGTATCAAATTCAAAGTGGGTTATATCCATAGTGTCACAAGGATAAGGTACCCAACCTTATCCCTATACTATAGACCATTTAGGTTGTATCTTGAACATTGATCCTTGTATGTATCCACATACAGTTCAAGACTCATAGGACAACCAATAATGTTAGTTTATTAGATTTAGGGTTATTAAGATAAAACGAATATAACACAATCAATAAAACTTATTGAAATAACATCGTTAACTCTTCATTGATGACAGCCAATTATTTACATTTACTATCTACGAGTTTTAGGACATAAAACCCAACATTTGTGCCTCTTTTATAGGCTTATTTTTTAGTTTGTAGTGTGTGCATCCCACGTAATAGCTCATCTTCTAGTTAAAGAGGGATTTGCTGGTTCAAGCATTTTATGGACTTCAAATTTCCCTTTATAGGTTGTGTCGAAGTTTGCTTGTGATTTTTCCTTTATTTTTTAGTTTTTCTGGTTTTTTTTTTTTTTTTTTTTTGTCTAAAGAAAACTTACATTTAATTTGATAGTTACAAAATAGTTATAACCATTTTGTAAAACTGTTCAGGGGACTTTTGAAGCAATAAGTTGGTTATTATAGTCATAGATTATTATAGTCAGATTATAATAGTTTGTGTTTGGGTTAGATTATTTTAGTTTGAGTTATAATAATATGTGTTTGAGGTGTAAATTATTTTAGTTTGAAAAAAAAATAGTAAACACTGTAACAAATAATAAAAAAAATGATGAATGTAAAATAGTAAAAGAAAAAGTAAAAACACTGTAACAAATAATAAAAAAAATGATGAATGTAAAATAGTAAAAGAAAAAGTAAATACTATAGCAAATGAGGTTTTGAAATAGTGTTGATTATAGCTAATTGGGGAGTACAATATGGTATTTACTATAACAAGAGTAATTATTATAGTCTTAGGATAATCCTTATCCCAAACGTCCCTTAAAGTTTAAATCTTCATCCTTGTAATAATTGCAATAGTGGGTGAAAAAATATTAAAAATCATTTTTGGTTCCTGAACTTTCAAGAAAGTGACAATTTAGTCGTTATGAATGAAGAAATCATTCCATATTTAGGACTTCATAATAGTTTGTGTTTTTAACTGTTATAACATATAATTAATTAGAGTATTACTATTCAAATCTTTCTGTGTTCTATTGTTTGTACTCATTCTTCCTACCTAGACTAGCACCTCAAACGACTAAAATACTTTGCATCATAAACATAAACTATTATAACCTATAGACTATAATAATGCACAAACTATAATAACCAACTTAGTACCCAAACGCCCGCTATTTTTATATTTGTTACAATTTAATCCATATATACTAGATTTTATCATAATTTAGTCTTTATTGTAAAAATTAGCGTTAAGTTTTAATGAAATTTCTTACCTTGACAGAGCTCTAAACTATTTAGGGGCTTGATAGGTTTATAAGTTACATAGCCTAAATTGTTATATATATAATTTTAATGAACTTTTTTACGATAATTATTTTAAATGATAAAACTACTAGATATATTTTCAAGTAGCAAAATGTCACTGTCTATCACCACTATCTATCAATGATAGATTGCAATAGACATCTATTGATGAGTGATGGACTGCAATAGATATCTATTAGACACTGATAGATTTTTATCGCGATATCACTTATAAATAATAATATTTTGCTATATTTATAAATAAGTTGGTTCTTTTTTTATTTGAAAACAGTAAAAAAAATTATGAAAGAGATTTTTTTTAATACCCTAGTTTGAAATTTATTAAATTATTACAACTGTGAAAGTAAATTAACTAAATTATTACATACTTGTATACTACAAATTAAAGTTTATAGATTCAAAGGTTGATTTTATGAAACTTGATATCTCAATTTTTATAAATATTAAAAATATATATAATATCTGATTTTAAGAAAATTTTTGCAATTGATGAACTAAATTGTGATATAATACTACAAATCAAAGTTAATTTCATCAAACTTAAGGTATCAAAACTAAAGTGATTTTTAACCCACTAGAGAAGGAGAAAGAAACTAACGTTTTCATGAATTATTTTATTTTCATTTTCATTTTGAAAGTTTCAATTTTTCACTTGACCTCATTTTATTTTTATTTTTAACTGAAAAATTAAATTAAAAAATCAAACTATGGGATCCAACCAAAATCAAATATCATAGCAGCTGGCTCAGCTATACACAATTCACCACATCGTCTTGTCGTCAATCCAATGTCACATTCCGATCAAATTCCGGCCAAAACCAGAGTAGTTTGCTGCATCGGCGACGTCCATGGATACATCACCAAGCTCCAAAACTTATGGTCGAATCTCGAGTCCTCAATTCAGCCATCGGATTTCAACTCCGCTCTCATAATCTTCTTGGGCGATTACTGCGACAGAGGTTCGAATACCCGAGAAGTGATTGATTTCTTGGTCAATTTACCCTCCAGATACCCAAATCAGAAGCACGTTTTCCTCACCGGAAATCACGATTTTGCCTTCGCCGCTTTCCTGGGAATTTTGCCTCCTCCGGCCGATGGGTCGCCGTTTTCGGATACGTGGACGCAGTTCGAGGAGAACGAAGAGCGAGAAGGGTGGTTCAGAGGCGAGGGGTATGAGAATATGCATGTGCAAGGGAGGAGATGGGCTGGGAAAATTACGGTGAAAACTAATTTGGCGAAAGGGACTGATTATCAGGGTTCTATTTATGATGCTGGACCGACATTTGAGTCCTATGGTGTTCCTCATGGATCTGCTGGTACAGTTTCTTTTTTCCTTTTCTTACTTATTAGTGGGATGTTGCCTTGAATTCATTATATTTTCAATTTTCAGTTACATTTCGTGGTTGAGTCATGTTTTCCTTTTCAGTCTTGGTGAAGGAAGTTTTGGATATTGACTATTAGCTTTGGCCCTTCAAAGTTGTTAAGCATATGTTTCTTTAGAACCACTTCATTAGATTAATCTGAACTAGGATAACATGACAAAAATGAAAGCATTAGTGATTGATAAGCTCAGCTTACCTCAACCCTACGTTGTTAAACTATAAAAAGAAAGTTTATTGGGGGCAGGGGACTGTGTAGTTGGACATGATAGCAGGATGTCTCTGTATCTTTCTGTTGAAGATTGGTTATTTAACATGGTTTCAGAGTAGGGATTCCGTGTCCAAGTCATTGAAATTAATTTCCTCTTATTTGACATTTTCTAAGCCTACAAGTGACGAGAGTGTTGAAGATTGGTGATTTAACACTTTTCTTCTGCATTTTTGTATCAGTGTTCTCTAGTCGTTACTGATAATTCACTCTTTTTTTTCTTTTACAAGAAAATGAGACGTTGCTTGAGTAATGAAAAGAGACTTATGACTTATGGTAAAAAAGGTACAGACTCACAAGGAAGTGGAAAATGAAAACAAATAATTCAATCTTTAGATTTCTTTTTATCCCCACATGTCTTCAACAGGATTTTGAAGGTTCTGCTGGATGGATGGTCCTTTTTCAAGGGAATAAATGAAATTTGGCCCACGATTTGAAGTCAAATGAAATTTAGTCTTCTATTGACGTAAGCGTGCTATGAAATTACCGATTCAACACGCAAATGGACTGAGAGCGAATTTAATCACTTTTGCATTCTGTCTGAATTAGTTCAAGTGCAGCATTAATGGAATTGCACCAAAGGACCTCTATTTTATATGAACTTGAACAAAAAGGTTTGAGGGCGCCATTAAAAAAGCAGGGAAGAGCTCCATAAAAGTTAGAATAGTAGAACAAACTTCCCCCGGTAAGGGAAGTTGAAAAGGGACAGTGAAGGAAGAGTGGGCACTTTCATTACAGTCTTCTGCATGTACCAACTTACTAATTCAACTCAAATGCATAACATCGAGTGAAGGACTCAGCTGCAAAGTCTAAGATTCCATTACTTGCAAAGTTCAGGAACATTAGCCCAAGATGGCCTGGCTATGATATCAGCCACCCAAGCATTAACATGGGGTCTAGATTTAAACAGCTTCTTGGACTGTGTGGCCGACAAGTAGCCTTAAACAGGGGGATGGTGCAGATCAGCCAAACTGAAAAACTCACCTCCTGAGTATTTTGACTCAGACAGCCTTTTCTCACAGATATAAGATGTATTGCATAATCACTTTAGATTCAAAAAGCGTCAGATCTCCATCTTGTAACCGTGGAACTTGACGGAAGGGTTTCAATGAGAGGAAGGGNCTTAAACAGGGGGATGGTGCAGATCAGCCAAACTGAAAAACTCACCTCCTGAGTATTTTGACTCAGACAGCCTTTTCTCACAGATATAAGAGAACTTTGCCTAAATCAGCTTCACTTTGCTCAACCACTGCAGGATCTGCCTCACCCAACCCAACAACTGGCTTTAAGCACAGCTCAAACATCAGTTTCATGGCTACTGGGTCAAAATGGTGGCTCTCCACCTCAATCCACATTAATACGAGCACCCCTTTCTTGGGATCTTGAGGAATCAACTGGGTTTCATTACTAGCAGAATTTCCCAAGATGTATTGCATAATCACTTTAGATTCAAAAAGCGTCAGATCTCCATCTTGTAACCGTGGAACTTGACGGAAGGGTTTCAATGAGAGGAAGGGCTCTCTCTTGTGTTCCCTTTCATGTTATTTGGCATTCACAAGCTCGAATTGAAGATCCTTCTCGTAAAGGGCAGCCAGAACCCTACCAGTGGCTGTGGAAGTGGGGATTCCATGGACCTTGATAGCACCGGCCATTGATACTACAAAAAACTTAACGATTGACAGAGAAAATTGGGAAGATTGTTGAATTTCAATGCATAACAAAGACATCGGATAGACTTCCGTGTTTCATTGTGGACATTGTATTTGACTAGGATTTTTATAGTTGTTTGAATATGAAATTATGTTTAATTAACATGCTAAATGATACCTTCTATAGTTTGTTCTTGTTTCATAAGTTATCTAATTAAGTAACGTAACATTGTTTCTCAGATTTGGTCAAGGCGGTGCCTGATGAACACAAGAAGTTCCTTTCCAATATGGCTTGGGTACATGAAGAGGCAAGTCTTCCACTCTCGAGCAACAACATATCAAAATATTTAGCTAAATGAATGGCCAGAAATAATATCGTTCGTCTCTAATATCTATTGGATGATCTTGGTAATTGATTCCAGGATGATGTCTGTTTGGAGACAGAAGATGGCATCAAACACTATAAATTGATTTCTGTCCACGCTGGGTTAGAGAGAGGGAAAGATGTTCAAGAGCAACTGAATTCTTTGAAAGCCAAAGACACCAAAGTGCCCAAGATAGAATGTTTTAGTGGGAGGAAAAATGTTTGGGATATTCCAAATGTGAGAACTCAAATTCGTACACATATCAGTTGTGTTGTTCTTTTAATGAAAATGAAATTGAATTCCTCACTCAGTTGAATTGAAATGGTTTTCGTCCTTACACGGTAAAAACTTACTGAAATCGACGCGTCTGGATTGTATCTTGCAGGAACTATCTGAGAAGCCAATAATCGTCGTAAGTGGACACCATGGCAAACTTCATATAGATGGCTTAAGACTCATCATTGATGAAGGTGGCGGACTAAACGATAAGCCTGTAGCTGCAATTGTGCTTCCGTCGATGAAAATTGTGCGTGATACTGATAACATGAAACAGTAATCATTTTCTTTGACGACGGAAAGTGAGTGGGATGGCTTAGAAGTTACAGTGTATACAGAAATTAGAATTGAGTTGCAACATGTTTCTTTTTGCCTTGTGTAATCACCTCATGATGTTTTAATATGTATAATAAGTTCACTACAAGCTGTTTGTAGTAAGAATTTTTGGATTCCTTTTCTTGCTATGCCCACTTTGCCTCTTTTAATCTGGTGTTTGATCATATAGCAAAATTCTCTTGATCTAAACATCTTATACATAGAAAAAATATGGTAATAAACAAAATAATTCAAGTGCTAACTCGAGCATAACTTAGTAAATAACAGACATCAATTATCATCTTAAAATCGATAGTTCGATTTTCAATTATACAATTAGTGAACTAGGTAAAATTCTGATTAGTATATATGATGATATTAATTAAAAACAAACATGGTAATATCTTATTCGTTCTCTTAAATTAGGTAGTGAATGCCGAATGGTCTAGTTTTACTATACCAAATAAATAAGTTAAATTGTAGTTTTTCAATAATTGAGGGAGTTGGTTGCATATTATTTGGTCTCTAGACTTATAAAATTAAAAATTTAAGCCTCATGTTTTTTATTTATTTTAAAACTTTCAAATCTATTAAATACAACATTAAAGGTTCAGAGTTATAATATAAAGTACGTAGATTAAAATTAAATAATTGAAAATACATTGATTAAAATTGAACAAATTTTAAAATACATCGACCAAAATCATATTTTAACTTAAAATTAAAAAATGAATGTTGAGTTGTGACTTGTGACTTGTGAGCTATGAGTAAAAGTTGGATTTTTATAATTATTTCCATTAATGTTTTTTACCCTAAATTTTCAACAAAATATTTGTCAAGTCAATCAATCGTAATCCTGAATTGTAAGGATTTTCACTGAGAACATATGAAAAGTTATAAAATAAAAATATTCATATAATATTCTTACATGATAATAATAAGTAATTAATTAATGAAAATTTATAAAATAAAATATTCATGTGTATACTCTTACATGATAATAATAGTAATTAATTAATGAAATTTTCTAAAATAAAATATTCATAGGGGCTTTTTTAAATATAAAAAAGTATTTAAAAATATTTATACTCCAAAAGTAGAAAGTACTTTTATAAAAATAATAATTTAATAAAAATTTATAAAATAAAATATTCATATGCATATAATCTTAAATGATATAATAAGTATTTAACAAACAATTATAAAATAAAATATTCATATGTGTATATTGATAATAAAAAAATTTATTGTGTAATAAAGATTTATAAAAAAATAAAATATTTGTATGTAGTATATTCTTACATGATAATAATAATAAAAAATTCAATCAAATTTGATAAAAACGAACTTTAGAGACTAACTTACATTTTTCTGAATCAATATACTACATTATTAATAAACTTAACCCAACAATATCATTATGGATTGTTATTAATGTTGAGAGAAAAAACATATAATATATATTCTCGTATAAATATTATACTAAAAATATGGATGAAAAATGGAGCTACGCGACCATTTTGGACCGTTACGAAAATATATATTTTTATTAATATATAATATTAGTGAGAAGGTTTGGATAACACGAAACCTAGAGTTAGTCAACAGTCAAACTTCATTCTCCATCTTTCAACTTTCAACAACGGTGTCAAACCCAGACCTAGTCTTCTACCACCACCTTCGGCGCCGGCACCGGAGAAATTGGATTTTTTTTTTTTTTTTTGAGCTCGAAGGTACAAGGAAAACTGACGGTGACTGGTAATGCCATCAACAAAATAGAGGAGCATTCATTAACGAAAGGAATGAGGAGGTGACTGCGGCATTGAGCCGAGCGGCAAGTCTTGAAGCTTGGAGTGTCGATATCTCTGACGTTGGAAATATCTCCGGCGCCGATATGAATCCGGCAGTTTATTTTGGTTTTGCTATTGTTTGACTATTTCTTTGGAAACAGGTCCTTTCTTCCTCTTCCTTAAAACCCTT
Organism: Benincasa hispida; assembly: GCF_009727055.1. Lineage (NCBI taxonomy): Eukaryota > Viridiplantae > Streptophyta > Magnoliopsida > Cucurbitales > Cucurbitaceae > Benincasa > Benincasa hispida. The sequence goes on from NC_052359.1 coordinate 56,064,721, forward strand.
TTTCCCCAATTTTGGTCTTGAAAAAAACATTAAAGTGATTTGCCACTCGAAATCCGAATGTTAAACAGAAAGTACTAATAAGAATTGTAATAATAAATAAAATAAGAAAAAGAACATAAGAATTGGTAACCCAGTTTGGTGATAAATCACCTATATCTAGGGACAGTGTGCTCCGGAAAGATAATCCACTAATGTTGATGAGTAAAGCAATTTATAACGTAATACTTATGTGTAATACACCAACTACTACAGTGGCTCACATAGAACTCAATTCTCAAGTCACGTAGGCACCCCTAGATGTGAAACTCTCTCTCAAATGTACTTAGGCTCCTCCTAAGCTTGACGATATTAGTGATGAGACTCCTTTCATGATGATATCTTCCCTTCGAGTTAGTGAATATCTTTCATTGATAAATCTTAGGATCTCTCTAAGATGGAGAACCCCTAAGATAGAGAACCCCCTCTCTGAAGCTGAGTTTTAGGCTCCTCTAAGACTGAGAGTCCCTTCTCTGGTAGCTAAGGCTTAGGCTCTGGCCCCTAAGCCTAATCTTCAAAGTGTTGCAATCAATGGACGAAGAACTTGCACAACAGAACAATGAATAATGAGCAAGTATACAAAATGTAGAACAGTTCAGCTAAGATACAGATAGCGTATTGCTCTCAAAACTACAATTTGGCTTCTTAAAAAATGGCTCTCAATAAACCATACCTTTTATTAACAAATTTAGAAAAGAAAATAACTCTCAAATAGGAGAAGATAATCCATGCCACATTAAAGAAAAATATCGGACAAAAACAATTTGTAAGATTTTTCCAAATAAGGAAAGAAATGTTTTGTAGGAAAATATTTTGATGTCAAAGTCCGATGTTAAGGCATTTTGTGAGACATCTACAGAAACCAAGACATTAAAAAAATATAAAGTCAATCAAATGAATTCTCCAACAATCTCCCCCTTTGGCTTATTTTTTTTAGTACTACTACAAAATTGGGCTTTAATGTCGGTTTAAAACTGACACTGTAGGGGTACAATGTCGATTGAAACCGACATTGAAGATCGTGTTATAAAAGGTCTTTAATGTCGGTTGTCTTTAATGTCGGTTTTAAACCGACATTATAGATAACCAAGATTTCATTGTCAGTTATCTTCAATGTCCGTTTTCAATCGACATTGAACATTATCTTCAATGTCGAGTTTTTTCCTACTTTTTTGTCGGTAATTGTCCGATATTAAGGATTTGTGCATTATCTTCAATGTCGAGTTTTTTCCTACTTTTTTGTTGCTTATGCACGTGCAAATCAATATTTTTACTTGTATATGCACAAAATAAAATCTTAATTGTTTTCACAAATCCCTAATAATAAGTCATGAAAAAGGAATTGGATGATAGTTTAACTCTAAAATCAAAGTAATCAACAAATTATTAAAACTCATAAGGTTATATAGCAAAATTAAAACTTTATTAGATACAACCCCCCCCCCCCTATTACTTGTGATTTCCCCTTTCTTTCTACCGATCAACATCTCCATCTCTGATTCTACATGCTCATTTTTCCTCGTCAACGAAGAAAGTAAGCTTAATCATTTTCTTTCAGCAAACTTATCTCACGATAAAAGAAATAAGGACATTTGTCCTTCATTTTGCCAATACATTAGCGTGAGTGAAGGGTTTTAATTCATAACAACAATACCCACATAATCCAATTACATATTACAGATGTGAGTACAACGTGTTTGATAAAATGCCCTAAAGAACTTGAAGAATCAGCTCACTTTTTGTTCGAGGATTGAATGAACACCAGGATTGAACTACTTCTTATGGGTGTATATACTCCTGTGTAGCTACAACTTACCATTAGTTGTGGGAATAGGGTAACCGTACTTAACGCGGGAATAAAGCTCATCTCTTTCAGACTCATCGACTAACGGCTCTTCATCGGAACTCACTGCCAAAAATCTTAGGGCTGACAGTGTGCCTCTACTCAATTACATCAACCCTCTCCTTTCAGTCGACTAAACGAAGTGGCACATTCCAGCCCGTAAGTCTAAGAATTCCTCATCATCTTATATGACGTGTTGGCTATCTTATCCTTCCTCTCATCCAAGGTGTCTTACTTTATCGTTGCCAATTTACTTTACTCTAAATGGTACCATTCGCTGATGGTTAAGGTTAAATACATTGGACTCCTCCTTGTCCCCCTCATAAAGAGGGTTCATGCTGCCTCGGGAACTGGCTTTCTTGGCCATTGTAGGGTAAAGTCTCCCAAGCACCTCGTATGGTAAGCTAGGATTGGAAAAAGTAGGTAATGAAGGCNCTCCCAAGCACCTCGTATGGTAAGCTAGGATTGGAAAAAGTAGGTAATGAAGGCATAGGCACAACTCACCATTTCAGCATACCGTCCCTTTTTCTCACTAAGCCACTTCATCCCTACAATCGAACGAAATTTGATTGAAAGCCTTACCCAAGAATCTTTGCTTAGGAGCACCTTGGTTTAAACCATACGCGAGCCCTAGAATAAAGAATTTGCCTAACTACATGCGAAAGCTTTTCCTTCCGCTGGATTGAAAAATCATCCTTATTTCCTAGTCCACACCCACACTCGCAGTCAAAAAACCTACTTAAACTTATTGCTTACTTGACCTCGACCTACTCCCTTTGTCTAGGGAAGTAGAGTGAACTACAGGAGCTCCTATCGAGTATGGCAAATAGGCGGATAGAAGTATTTTCCTACAAAAAGAACTCCCTAATTAAATAATGGAATATGGATTGTAGCCTGGCTTAGACAAATTACCCAGAACTTTTCCTCTTGTTTTTCATCAGCGGAACTAGGTTTGCTTTATTACAAGCTAAGCGAACTTTCTATAGTTGTTTTATTCCTTTTATTAGTTCAATGAGCGTTTAATGAAGGACAATTCAGGTCCATTCTCTTGCTTCGGTGCCAATGGAACAAAGTAAGCTTTTGTGTCTATAGAAGTATGAAAAAATCTCATTGAATTCGGAAGGAAAATAGAAAAGACAGATTTGACAGCTATATGAGATGGAAAAAGTGGAATTGGGCGGGGCAGAAAGTGACTTGCAAGATTTCACAGCTATATAAAACGCTTCTTTTTCAGTGATCGTATAGTAAAGTAGAGTATTTTGCCTAAAGTTTAAAGTACGTAGGCGGTATAGAGTCAAGTATCAATATCTCGAAGAGTTAACTAAAGAAAAGTGTTCTAGGAACTTCTCAAGTTATTTGCAACATTTCTATTGGTGAGGGTAGTCGGCTTGGATTGCTATCTACCCCTTAAAAGTTCACAACCTAACTAGCATTAGTTTGAACAGCTTGGTTTCAAGTGACAGCATGGGGCGAATCGGGTGGAATATAGAAGTTTATGTGGCTGATGGTTCTCTACGTGCCATTCTCTAAGGGGTTTGGGCCTGAGTTTAGGCTATTCAATCTTAATTTCTCAACTGACTTAGCTTGGGCATAGTTGGTGGAAAGGTTTGAGTTTATTCGTGGGTTGTCACGGCTATGGTTAGGGAAAGGTTCCCTTTAAATGCCTAAGTGTTGGTTGTCTGGGTGAATAGGCAACTAGGGAGAGGTGTCATCTTCAACCAACTATTTTTCTTTTCATATTTTGCAAGAGTCCAAGTTGGATGGGGCACCAAAGATTTTTGGTTGTGTGTAGGTCTCGTATGGTTTTGGTTATATCTAGGATAATCAACCCAAACAATGTTGGAGGATTATATGGTTGGTACATCTCACCATTTACATAAGGTTCCTTATAATTTATGTATAAGTCATTCGTACTTTGCAAATCATAAAGTCGTGTTTAAGTAGGTTGGGCTAGGTTTGGCTACTGACGGAACCTATAAAGTGGAGGTCTAATTATAGGCTGAGTTAAGGGTCTCTGCATGATCTTTATTCTACGACTAAGGTTGCAAATGTGGCAGGTGTACGGTATTCACAATGGCCTCTACCCCCTTAGTTACCTTTGTCATTATGAGGTGGGTTTTGCACACTCTGAGGATTAGGTCTCTTAGGTTCTCTTTGGGTGTTAACAGTAGCAATGTTTAGGTAGACAAGATTCACAAGGTTTTTTGAAGTAGTGTTCTGGCTAGGGTTTGGGAGTTTGCAACCCTTAAAAGTCTTCAGTCCAAGCTTGACTTCAAGATTTTCCTGTTTATGGGCAGTAACAATGGCTTGATCAAAAGTGTGTGGTTCAGCTTTAAGTACTTCTATTTCGATGGTCATCTCGAATGGCCTCATTGAAAGTTGCAATAGTGGTTTTCTCAGTCATATTATCCTTCATCATCGAATTGGGGCTAATCCCCCTCTCTCTTAAAGGTTGGTCAATAATCAATTCCCTTTACTGGAACCTCTTTCAGATCCGTCTTTGAAGATCTTGGAAATCCTAATATATTGGTGACTTTCTCACAAGGAATGGGCTTACGTCTAGAAGAATGAATTCCCTTATTGCGCCTAAACGAGTTTCACGGAGAAATCCATTATTTAAAGAGAAGTTGTTCATCACTGGACCAATGAGCCTCGTGGGTATAGTAGTGGCAATGGACATCAAAAGGCAATGAACATTGTTTATGGAGAAGAAATAGGTAGAAAGCACACGGACTTACTAAGCCATTGAAGGCAATAGACAGAAAAGCCAACATAAGAACGAGTTTAACAGTCTTCAGTGGTTGAACCCACCCCTAAGAGGAGAAGGCACACCAAAAGCCTCGTATGCGGAGTAGCAGTAGGTCTTCTCAAAGAGAGCCTTGTCGTCGTAACCGAAATCATAATCACTGGAAATAATGGACATTGCCTTGTCAGCCCAAGAACTAGGCAAACACGAATCAAAGCGTGAACTTCACTCGAGCTAGTCATTGGAATCGTCATGATAGGCACAACCTTCACCTTAACTGGCGCTGCAACGGAAAGCTTTTATACTACAAGAAACTATTCAAAAGAGGTTTACCACCCTTTTTCAAAGCCTCCATTCATATAGTCTTTCTTCCCGCACAGACGATCGATTGTTAATTGTTGGTTGTACTGGTTTTGATTGTTAGGACCAACATCCTTTCCGGTACATAAGTTTATTAGTTCACAGTTAAGACTTTAGATAAGCCAATGGAATAGCTTGTCTCCTTTCATAGTATGAATAAGAAGCAAAGTTAATATTATGAAAATCGGCATTCAAAAAGCTAGGCATATTGGGAAGGAATAGGAAAGGGCTAGAAGCGACTCGTTCGTATTGGGAACCACCACTTCAAGGCGACACTCTACCGCTGAGTTATATCCCTTCCCTTGCCCGCCCCTCTTTCTTATTATTAGTAAGATAGGGTTCCAGTACACAAACAAGGTGGGTTGGGGTTTCTTTCTCAATCTTTCTCTGATTCTAGTCGTGTAGTGGATCCGACTTTAGTCGGTTAAAAAAAGGTGTGTATGGCCGAGCTTCTTTCTTTATAGTGCTACCCGCCCCCTTCTTCATTGATCCATTTAGGGACAACTAGGAACACGTGGATCCAGGGAACCTGGCTCGGGAATAGTTTCTTAATAGTAGGGGCTAATCCTTACTTAATAGTAGGGGAAGAGAGTCCAATCTCTGAAATAGAGCTTAGTCTCTCCAAAGTAGTATACTAGTAGAAGGCGTAGGTTATGACTTGATCCAATAGAGTCAGAACACCTTTCGAGATAAAAGAAAATGGTGCTCGATGAAACGATCCTGATTTCACACTATGTTGTGGGCTAGGGAGAGAGCAGCTCTGCAAAGCTGGGCGTTCAGTGTTCTTATAGGGGAACCATACTAGAAAGAGAATAGAAAGGGCCTTCAAAAGAGAGCGAGTGAGTGATGGGCAACCGTCAGTCTATATGTTGCTCATGAGCTGCCAAGTACCAGTCTCACAACAGTATTGCCGCAAAAGAATCGGTCCTTCACTTGCTGATCGTTCGCGAGTCGAACTCGCTCTCTTGCCACACTTTTCACTCACTCACTTGAGTCAGACTCAATCACTCTTTTTTTTTTTTTTGGAGGATCATTTGTTCTTCACTCTCTTATTGCTATTACCCGTAAGGAGCGCAACAACCATGGTGCATATTATCATATAGAAACAAGCGAAGCGTAGCGATTCGTACTACCGGAAAAGTTTCGGTAACCGGCAGGCAATAGAGTCAGTCCGCCGATAGGCGCAAGCAAGCGTAGCGAATCACATAGGTAAGCCCCTACCTACCAGTGCATGGATAGATAGGGTGGGCAAAGTGCGAAGGGGATGGATGTCTAAGCGGTTGAAAGAGTCGGTCATGAAAATCAAAGTATTGATAGGAATATCGGGGGTTCGAATCCCTCTCCATCCACGAAGTCATAAGTTCTCTCTTGCGTTATCGAGAGATAAGAACGAATCGGATCGACTCGACTGATATGATAGATGGAATGGTTAGCTTGTGTTATGATTTAGTTAGGACTTTGTCTCCCTTTCATTATCTTTTGCTCCCCTTGTATAGGTTAGGTAAGGGCCGAGGGATTACTTTGAGAGCTAAGTCGAAGATCTCGGTGGTCTTGTGAGTGGTTGATAAACTACGATAGCAGTTTTCTTTAGGAAGTCCCGGCTTAAGAGACAAAGAAAACGGTTGATACTTCCCCCTAAAGAGGTAGAACAAGTGAGAGGGTAGAAGGTGACGACCCTAATGAATCGACTATAAAGGTGGCTGTTAGCTACATCAGCACTCAAATTCCTTCTGAGTTATTGCCCTGGCTTCGATGGTCAACCCATAGCACATTTAGGTTTTGATCTTCGGCCATCCTGGTCCTCAGTACCCAACACAATCAATATTATTCCTCGATATTTTCTTTAAAAGATGCAAAAGGTGTTGATACGTCCCATCCACATAGAAAGCTTACCCTCTTCCAGTCATTACCAGTGGATGCTATAGCCGCTATCAGTTTGGCTACAGTAAGGGAATGAAGGGAGAGGAAGAAGGGAAGAAAAGGTTATTCCCTATTGGCTCACCCTTGTATCAGGCCTTGGTATGGCCTATACATGATTGGGCCATGACGGTTTTGGCAAGGTATAGTTTGATTTTGACCTATAACCTGACTCAATCGTTGCAGTACTTTTGAATTAAGATCAAATGATTTTCTTTTTCTTTCAAGGCATGATTCCTTACCAGTTATTCTGACGTCAAAGGGTATCTTATTGAATTAAACAAAAATGGTGATATTATTCCTCCATTGATCAAGAATTTCGATTTTTAGGGATTTCTGTTTTTCAAATGAACAATTTTCAAACTGATTCTAACAACTGATTGCAGAGTTGATCATTCGAACCTTTCAATTCATAGATGTGGATCTCGGACCTATGAATGGGGATATTCCCGAAACTCACAAAGAAAAAAAAGTGAGTTAGACAAAAAGAGAAGAAACTTGGACAAAAAAATAGGACAAAAAGAAACAAAGTGACTTAGACAAATCTTTTTTATCGATAACCTCAGACCAATCAATCAAATATTGATTAATACGTAATCGATCGAACACTACTTGAAAATGAAAATGGCTTTTCTGATCATAAATGAAATGTTCCTGGAAATTCTTGGTCCCATTGGACCATTTGTATCTATATGCATTAGGATCCCGATTCATGGATCTCTCGGTTCGAGAAAGAAAAATAATCGAGGATGAAACTAAAAAGATTTTCTTTAGCTCGAGTTTCCCTATTAGGGATCGAGCTAGATCACAAGCCTGTCACCACTTCTCTCAAAAGCAACTAATCGGGCTTTCACTTTCCTTTTCATGAGTTGGAAGTTTCACCAACCCAACCTGTGAGCAAGCCCGCGATGAAGGACTAAGTCCGAAAGCACTGAATGATGAACTTTGCGCCTACAGGAGGGCCAAGCCAGAATGGAATTCATATCTCCTTCGTCTGGTCGAGAAGGGACTGTGACTATTCTATTACATTATGGAGAAGTCCATTTTCGTCATGATCGATCCACGTCCTACCCGGGCTTAGAAAGCTAGCTTTCTAAGGCGAAGGACTTTTATTGCACGAGCTAGCCAGCCAATCCAGCCATTTTCTTGCTTCCATCCGCCTATCTGATGAATAGACCTTCAGCTTCAATCAAATAGGCCATAGATATAGATCGAGATTCACTCATAAGACAAGCGACTACCAACATGGATAAGGTTTGGAGCACTGCAACCAGCCTTTATACCCGTCGAAGAGATGAATCCTCTGGACACTGAAGTTCGGGTCACCCCTGATGACTGAGAAGAGATAGAGCGGGGGTTGATAGCCGTCAATAGCCCAGATGGAGATAGAATGTGAGGAGATTGAACTTCAAGCATTACTTTTTCATCTGTGTATCTAGGTGGATACTAGTTCTAATTCCTCGGTCTTGTTTCAATTGTAGTTCTTCGGTTGAGTTTGTTCTTTTATTCAAATGCATCCCATTCCAGGTTAGCTCTCTGCTCGGGATGCATGGGCTGGGCGCCCGTTCTTCATTCCCATCCTTTATGTTATGTTGTTAATGTAATAGGCAAAGGAAAATTGAAGTATTTTGGAGAGAGCACCCATTGCAGTATTAGAAGAGCAAATAGACATAGGCATCAAATGAGAATTAAATCGCAGAAAGCCAACTAAGCACTAAATACGGTTATATCTTACATTCATATTGTGAAATAGTTAAATCAATGATTACTACATGTATCAGTAACAGAAACGAGATAATGAAAACTGGAATAAAATTTTAGTATTTCCCGCTTTGTGTTTAATGAGAAAATCAAAGCATTGGATAAAAGATAACCAACATGCATGCATTCGACTAATAGTCTTTTGTGTTTGCAAATGTTTAAGAGAAAATGGTTAGAAAATAATATGAATTCATGTCCTAGAAGATAATGTTCCCAAACCTTAAATGCCCTAACTAAAGAGTAGAGTTCTTGTTCATAGGTACTCCACTTTTGGCGAGATTCACTAAGTTTCTCACTAAAATATTTCTTGGATGGTTGTGTTGGGAGAGGACAACCTCTATTCCATAACCAGAGGCATCAACTGCCACTTCAAATGGGTTATTAAAGTTGGGCAAGGCTAAAAGAAGGGCATTGGTTAGTTTGTTCTTTAGTATGTTAAAGCTCTTTATTTGGTCTTCTGTTTAACAAAATTTTCCTTTCTTTAAACATTCTGACACGGACTGATTTAGGCCCGGGCCAATTTTGGATGGCTTGAACTTTAGTTGAATCCACAGATAGTCCATGCTCATTTATGATGTATTCTAAAAAATGAATTTCATGTACTAAGAATACACACTTCTTTTGATTGATGTACAATTCATTTGTGGACAAAGTATTGAATAATGTGTGTAAATGGGAAATATGTTCTTCTAGGGATTTGTTATAGACTAGTATGTCATCTAAGTAAACCATTAGGAGCTTCTTAAGAAAAGGGCGGAGGATTTGTGCCATTAGTCTCATAAATGTGCTTGGTGCATTGGAAAGACCAAATGGCATCACAAGCCATTCATAAAGACCCTTGTTTGTCTTAATAGTCGTTTTCCATTCATCCCTAGGTCGAATTCTAATTTGATGGTATCTTCTTTATAAGTCTATCTTGGAAAAGATTTTGGCTCCACCAAGTTGATCTAAGAGATCAGGTATTTTAGGGATTGGAAACCTTTTTTTTATTGTAATTGTATTAATGGCCCGACTGTCTATGTGCATCCTCCAAGGTCCATCTTTTTTTTGGAGTTAGAAGGATTGGAACGACACGTGGACTTAGGCTTGGTCTAATGTGGCCCTTTTCTAATAGCGCGTTGATTTGGTCTAGTAGAATTGCATATTCCCTAGAGCTCATCCTATAATGTGAGAGGTTTGGAATGGATCGGGGAATGAGGTCAATATGGGATTGGATGTCTCTTTAATGGAGGTAGGGTAGTAGGAGTCTCTAATGACCTTGGGAATTCTTCAAAGAGACTCTCGATCTCCCTATTGTCAGTCAAAGGAATATCATTTTGTAAGGGATTCTTTACTAATATTGCCCAAATTTCAATATCTTTCTTATGGATAATAGGTCCATTGTTGATAATAGAGAAAAGTTGTTTCTTGGAGCTAGTTTTTTGTTTAGACTCTGTTTTCTCTAAGTAGTTATTACTAGGAAGACATTTAATTTTCCTCCCCATCATAGTAAATTCATAAGTATTTTCTCTACACCTATGGATTGCATTGACATCATACTACCATAGATGACCTAATAACACATGACATGCATCCATATCGATAACATCGCAAATTATTTGGTCCTTGTAAAGGTTACCAATGGAAAGAGAAACAGTGCAAGTAAAACTTATCTGACCCTATCTGCTTTTCTTAATCCAATTGATCTTGTAGGGTTATGGATATGGATCAAGCTTAAGATGAAGTGCTTGCACTAGCTTAGTAGATACAACATTCTCACTGTTGTTGTCAATGATCATGTTGCACACTTTTTTACTGATGGTGCACCTTGTCTGAAACAAAGAGTGTCTTTGTAGGTGATTCTTTGTTTTTTGTGCGAGCAAAATTGTTTGTAAGACACAAGACAGTCGTTCCTCTTCATCTGGTTCTATCTTATTGAAATTTTCTTCAGACTGTTGTTCTTCTTCTTCTTGCTGAAAGTCCCCTGCTTTAGCATATGCTACTGCCCTTAGTTTAGGGCATTCGTTGGACAAATGTCCTTGTTGTAGGATTGTATCAATATCAGTGGAAGCACAAGGATCATCTAAGCATTCAAATTCACTAATTTTGGCATAATATAAAGCATGCTTCTGCAAAAAAAATGGGTTTCAAGACATACCTCTTATAGAACTTCTTCAAAGCTTCTTCTCTAGTTGCAATCTTCTCCATATCTTATTGTAGACCACCTCAAAATCTTCCCCACTATTCTCTTGGTTCTCTAGATTGAGTTTTGAGACTCAAAACAAGCTTAAATCAAAGGATGAAGGAGAAAAGCTCACTGCAGCAACCTTGTTGAAGAACCATTCTTCAAACTGAATTTTCTCTCAAAAACTCTATGGATTGCATGCCCGATTTTCACTCAAATCTCTTCATTATATTGCAGATCAACATACAAAGAGAAGAGTTGCATGAGTTGCAGCTCATGCTAGGAGAAGACAAGGCCAAGATGTTGCTTCATGTGTGAGCTACTTCAAAGATGGATAATAGAAAAACTCATTTTTCCATTTTGTGTTTTGATTTTTCAATTTTTCAATTTTATCTAAAAATCAAATTTTGATTTTATAAAATCTATTTTGATTTTTAAAAATGAAAATTTTAATTAATTTCATAAATTAATTATAAAATAAAACTTAATTAATTTAATATCAAATATTAAATTAATTTTAACACATGTCCATCTTTATATATTTAAATTCTCCTATTTCGTTTAATTTTAAAATTAAACATAATTATATCTCATATAATTACTAATTCCCTTAATTCTAATTTGAACATTTCAAATTAACTTATCATGCTATTCTAAAGCTAGTCCGTTACGAGCTAGTAGGGGGACCTCGCGGACCTACAGATCATGGGCTCCAACGATCCGAGATTAATTGGTTAAACTCATTAGACCAAATTAATCCCCATTCGTTAACTAATGGATCACTTCACTAAAGCCCATAGTTGTACTCCCCTCACTGTAGATATATATTATGTCTACATGATTTAACCATAATCAGCAAGTCGACCCTTCACAGGTTGTTCGTAATAACGGCTGGGTCAAATATCTATTTTACCCCCAAGATTACGTCTTATTCCTCAAGTCCCTACTGATCCTCTAATGAACAACTGGTTTGTGATCCAATCACCAAACCGAACTCTCTCAGCCCAGTGAGACCTGGATTCAGTACTTAAGAGAACAACCTTTCTCTTATCCCTAAATCGAGTAGACATGAACTCCGTCTTGCACCCTATGTCCCCAGTTATCTATCCAGTCTTACCCCTAAAATGGGAGTCTTATTGAGCCGGCGTTGTTGAGTCAACCCTCAACTATGCAAATCTAAGGGCAATCCCGAATAAACAGGAGTTCATAGTTAGCTCAGAATTAAGATCGAGTTACCTAGGTCATCTAGGTGAAATAGTCAGTCTTAAACAGTAAATAACGTTATAAAGTAAGAGTGACTTATTTCTTGGTCCTAATCTTATGCAAACTCATTGCATAGGACACCCTCACTCCTCATGTCATAATATGTACGAATTAAGATCGCATCGTATGTAGCACTTTACAACTCTTTGTAATAACTACAGAGTAGGGTGTATCCAATGGTGTTACCAGAATAAGGTACCCAACCTTATTCATGTACCATAGATCATTTTAACTATTTACTCGAACCTAATCCACTCTTATGTCTCCAGATAAAGTTAAACTACTCATACAATAGTCATGGGTCTTAGTTTATTGGATTTAGACTTTCATACAATTTATGAGATCAATAACAAGTATATTGATAATAGAAAATGTTTATCATTTTACAAACTGCGAGTTTTTAGGACATAAAATCCAACAATACTCCCACTTGGACTAAAACTAACAACATGTTTTATAGACGACTATAATATGTGATGTTCATTCATGATTGTGATTTGGAATGTTCTTTTTCCATTGCTCATGGAAATCTCGATTTGATTTCCTTTATTTAGTTCATCCAATCAAGTATTCATCTCTCTGATTGTCTCCTCCACAACCAACAATCAAGCCATTTAATGTCACTAGAGAAAGAATTTCAACCTGATCGGGAAGATCCCATTCGATCTTCCCCTTGCTGGTGTTGCCAATGTTGCCAATGCCTCTAACATCCATGAAGTCCCAGTCAATGTAGGGCTCTGATACCAACTCTGATGTAACACACAGAGAAAACAACTCTCAAATTCTGAAAATGCTTCAAATATTCCACTAAAGGAAAAGGAATTCAGTTTAAATATTGAATCCTTTGACAGCCTAGTGAGCGTTAGTTACCAACAGTAACATTCTAACAAATTTCTAACTAAAGACTACACCATAAAGAATTTAAATATTTCGGTAATTACAAGCTTCTATCCTAAAGAATTGAAAACAAAGCTACTTAAAAATAAAAAAGAAGCTCTTGGTACTCCTACATTACATCACATTCCTTCATCCCTTAATCCTCCGGGAGAAGTTTGGGAGTTGGGAGAGAAGGGGGGCATCTTTTTCAATCCCTACAAGGTCAGATCTAACACCTTCAGCTAAGGGCAATCTGTTGTGACAAACGTTTTATGTAGTGAGTCTTGTCTTGTTCTTGGTTCTTTTGCAAATGACATCTACAATGTCGAAAGGGCCTTACCTTTTTGGCCAATCTATTCTTTAGGTAATGGAGGTTCTAGACTATTGTTTGGTCAAACACAATGAGTGTTGGGACAATAGAAGACTCTATGCATTTGTCTAACGAGGTCTTTTTGGGTTATCCTTATTCCCAAGCTAATCCTCTATTAGTTCCGTGTTCAATGTCGAGTGGGGAGCTTTTAGGTGGTTGGTCGTGCGACTGGGCAGTTTTAGGGTCAGTGGGCATTAAAAGGGTGGAAGTGGAGATCCCTAGTGAGGAGTTGAGTTCTAAAAGGAAAAGAACGGGAGGAAGGAAAGTGGTCGAGGAAGGGAGTAATAGGATGGAGCGTGAGCTGAGGAAACTTGAAAGTTCAGTGAGTTACAAAAGGAGGAAGGATTTTATGGAAGTAGGTAGTATTTTTTCTCAATGTTGAAAATTGTTTCTTGGAATGTTAGAGGGTGAAGGGAAGGAAGAAGGAGAGATTAATAAAGGAAGTTCTTGGGCAAGAAAACCCGGATATTGTGGTTTTATCGGAGACTAAGCATTGTGATTTTAAGCTTCAACTTATTAGTAGTATCTGGAAGTCTAGAAAGGTGGAATGGAAGAATATTGACTCCTTAGGGGGGAGGGTCGGAGGCATATTGGTTATGTGGACAGTAGAACTCTGTCAGCCTTAGAAGTGATTAATGGTTTTTTCTCGCTTTCTTTACAGTTTTTTTGGAGAAAGGATGAGAGCTTTTGGGTGATGGATATGTACAACCCTTCTAGACCTAGAGGAAGGATTCAATTCTTAAATGAGTTGGGTGACCTTTTTGGCCTTTGTGGGTCGAAGTGGTGCCTTGTGGGAGATTTTAACATAATTCGTTCTCTTACTGAACAAGCTTCTCAGGGGAGGGGAAATAGATCCATGTTATTCATTGAGTTTATTGAAGGGGGTCATTGGGTTAATTCCCCCTCTTGAATGGGAGATTCACTTGGGCTAATAGCAGGGCGAGAAGTCAGATTGACAGGTTCTTACTATCTATAGACTAAGTTAACTTGTTTGGAGAGGTCAAGTAGATGTTGGGGCCGAGAATTACGTCAGATCATTGGCCTATCATTCTCACTGCATGGTGTTGGGAGTCTAGTCCCTCCGTTTTAAGAATATGTGGCTCCGACGCCCTTCTCTTAAATCCCAAATCCCTATTTGGTGGAATCTCCCTACTCATGGGAGGTAGGAAGGGATCCACATTATGGGGAAGCTAAGAATGTGGACTAGGGAGATTTTTTTTTAGATGTGAGAATGCATAAACAGGAAATTTTGCCAAGGTAAAAGAGTTTGACGAGTTGGAGATGGAGGGTAGGTTGGATGAAGCATTGAAAGTTGAAAGAGATTCCCTTAAGCTCCTTTTTGCCGAGGTGATTAGGAAGGAAACCTATAGTTAGAGGAAAGATGTAAAGGTGGCTTGGGCCAAGGATGGGGATGGCAACACTTCCCTCTTTCATATAATAGCTAACGAGAATGGAAGGTTAACAAAGACAATAAAAAGGTATAGGAGGAGATTATCTCTTTCTTCATTACATTATACTGGCCAAAGGTTCTTCCTAAACCCTTTGTTGAAAGAATTGATTAGCACTCTATTAGTGAAAGAGAGTAGGAGGGTCTATGTGTGTCCTTCTCCTTAAAAGAGACTAAGATGATGGTCTTTGGTTGTGACAGTTCTAAATCCCCGGTCCTGATGGTTTCTCAATGGCTTTCTATCTAGTGAATTGGCCCCTGATAAAATAATATTTATTTAAAGTTTTTCTTAAGTTATACGAAATGGGTATCCTAAACTCTTCGATTGTGGAAACTTTTGTGTGCCTTATCCTAAGTGTGTTGATAATTAAATATGTTTTAATTAGATAAGTTATAGATGAATTAATTTGTGAGTTGGTAAAATTAAAGGATGAGAGTTAATTAAGTATGTTAATGTAAGAGTTAATTTAGTAGAGTTTCACATGAATTAAGTGTAGGACTTTAATTGTTTCATATATGTTTTATTAGGGTGTGTGTTATGTATTTAAATTTGGTTATGAAAGTCTTATAAATAGGATTAGCATTTACATTGTTGATGTAACCAAGTGTATATAGAAGAACACACAAAGAGAGTTCAATTAAAAGTGTGAACCAAGTTTGAAGAATCTTTCAAATAAAAGTGATTTTGTTTCCTCTCAAATAATATTTTGTTGGTTATTTATTTGTGAGTGTCCATCAAACGTTTCCAACAAAGTGGTATCAGAGCTTGAGTTTGAAAAACAAGAATTGTTTTTGCAAATGGTAAATAACAATTTGGTTCCCTTCCAAGTGCCACGACTTACTAAAGAAAATTATAGCAATTAATGTATTTGTATGAAAGCTCTACTTAGTTCACAAGATGTAAGGGACATTGTTAATACAAGAAAGAAAGACCAAAAGGCTCTCACCATCATTCGTCAAGCCATCAATGATCCAAATTTTGAGAAGATTTATGGAGCAACTATTGCATATCAAGCATGGCAAATTTTGGAGAACACATACAAAGGAGTAAATCGAGTTAAGAAGGTTCACCTCCAAAAATTGAGAGGTTATATGAATCATGACATATGAAGGAGTCTGAATCGGTTTCAGATTATACTTCAAGATTACTAGCAGTAGTAAATGAAATGAAAAGATATAGTGGGACAATAAATGATGATCATGTAATAGAAAAGATACTTCACTTATTGGATGAAAAATTCAATTTCATCAATGTAGCTATTGAAGAATCAAAAGACTTGAGTACAATGTCCATTGATTAATTTATGGATTCCTTACAAGCCCATGAAGAAAAGCTTCTCAAGAAGAACAAACAAACAACTAAGTAACTTTTTCAGTCAAAGTTGCAATTGAGAGATAAAGAAGATAGCCAAGAAAAAGGCAATCAAGATCAAGGACGTGATAACAATCATGGACGTGGTGATTTCAGAGGTCAAGGTCAAGGAAATTATGATTAAAAAAAATTTGATGAGAGTAATTCAAACTTTAATTCATGAAGAGGTCGTGGAAGACAAAATTATTCAAGGTCAAATGGAGAAAGATCAAATAATGAAAAAATGTATGATAAAAAACAGGTTGAATGTTATAACTATCATAAATTTGGCCATTATTCCTGGGGATGCAGAAATAAAGTAAAAAAAACGCAAATTATGCTGAGAAAGATGAAAAAAGTGATGAGTCATCTTTGCTTCTTGAATTCAAAGGTGAAGAGACATGTGAAAACAATGCATGGTATCTTGATAGCGGTGCAAGCAATTGATAGAATATATTAACATGCAGCGGAGAAAATCATAATCAATAAGCACTCTAATTATACTTATTTTGAGTTTAAAACATGCTTTAAAGTAACTATTACAGAAGATGGTTTATTGAACACAATACCTTTGATGAAACCTCTTCAACACCAGCTGAGCTCTATGTAAATATGCTTCAATCTACAAGTAGACCACCATGAAGATCTTCTCTACTATTCTTTTACAAGGATTGTGTGGTGGAAACACTAAATTGAGTTGGATTTGATGAAGATATGAAGAGGGTTTTGAGGATTTCGAATTTTGCAGAGTTCTTGAAGAAGTTATGAATGCTTAATCTCATTATTCAGCCCAACACTTTAATTTATAAAGCTTTCATCATGCAAATTCAAAGCTTGCATAAAGGCCCGCTCCTTCTTCATGGATTAAGTGGAATTTGATGAATAAGGTGCTTTGCACCATAGTGGAGATTGCCAACTTTTGGAAATCTCCACTTTGTATTTTCAAATTTTGTTTTAAAATTGATTTCTAAAACCAATTTCCAAATAAACTAATTTTATTTGTTTGATTAGTTTTATAAAAAAATTAATTCAATTAATTAATTTTTAAATAAAACTAATTAATTAAATATTTTAATTAATTTTGTTAATTTAATATCTAATATTAAATTAACAAAATATTAATTTCACTATAATAAATTTAATTTCATATTATTAATATAAATCATAATTTAAACAATAATTGATTCTCCAATTTCGTTTAATTTCGATAAAATTAAACATTTCAATTGTATCGAATACAATTAATAGAAACCCTAATTGAATTTGAACATTTCAAATTCTAAATCTTAATTTCAAATCTCATCAAGATTACTTAGTTTATTAACCAAATTACGAGCTAGTAGAGGGAGCTTATGGACCTACAGATCATGAGCTCCAATGATTTGTAATATAATTGGTTGAACTCTTTAAACCGAATTAATCACTATTCGTTAACTACCAAGACATTCCACTATAGCTCAATAGTTGTACTCTCCTCACTGTAGATATATTTCTTTCCATTTTAACCATAATCGGTAAATCAATCCTTCACAGGTCGTTTGTATTTACAGCTGGATCAAAGATTACCGTTTTACCCCTGTAAATACATCTTGCTCCTTAAGCTCCCACTGATCCTCCGTTGAACAATTGATTTATAGTCCAACTTATAAATTATCATGAGAGGGTGGGGTCCGTTGTTTAAGACAAGGCATCAGTACTTAAGAGAACAATCTATTTACTAACCCTAAATCGGGTAGGAGTGAATTCCATATTGCAAAGTTATGTCTCCAACTGTCTATCCGGTCTTATCCCAAAATGGAAGGCTTATTGAGTAGTGTTGTTGGAATACTCTCACCTATGCATATCAAAGGATAATCCCAAATAAATAGGAGTTCATAGTTAGCTCAGAATTAAGATCGAGTTACCCTAAGTCATTGAGTTTGAGATAGTCAGTTTTAACAATAAACGGTTGTTATAAAGAAAAGTGACTATTTCTTATGCAAATCATTGCACAGGATGCCTCCACTCACATGTCTCTATATGAATGATTTTTGGATCACATCATTTGTATCAGTATACAAAATGGACCGCATCCAATAGTGTCATCAAGATGAGGTACTCAATCTCATCCGTATACTTATAGACCATTTTGGCTACATACTAAGAATTGATCCACTTTTATGTCGTCACATAAAGTTAAAGTATTCATGTTATAGCCATGGATTCGTTTATTGGATTTTCATAAAAGGATGCAATATCAATAGTAATTTATTGAATAAAAAACTCAACAACAATTTTATTAATAAATAGAATATGTTAACAACATTTACGAACTGCGAGTTTAAGACATTTCCAATAGCAATCATGTATGTGGATGTAAGTCAATGTTTGTGGAACTTGATGAATTCGTTAGTGGTAATATCATATTTGGTGATGCCACAAAATTTTCTGTTAAAGGAAAATGTAAGATTTTGATCAACTTGAAGAATGGGAAGCATGAGTTTATCTCTAATGTTTATTATGTGTCTGATATAGGATTGGCAACGGGATCAGGCCAAGCGGGATTCCCCATCCCTATCCCTGCAGGAGGTATTTTCCCCCATTCCCCGTCGGGGACCCATCCTCGATTTTTTTGTAATATATATAATTATATATAATTATATAAATATTTTTAAAATTGATATATATTTATACAGTATATATATAATCAGGGTCGAGGTCAAGGCCGGGACGGGGACGGGGTGGGGATACCCTCCCCATCCCCGCCACTCCCTGACTGGAGACCTAGTTATAATCCCCGGTTTAACTCCCATCCTCGGTCAAACCGGGGATTCGAAGCAGGGACCCAGCCCCACAGGGATTTTTGCCAATCCTAGCCATATATGAAAAACAATATTTTGAGTTCGGGACAACTCTTAAACAAAGGCTATAATATTTGATGAAGGATTATAGTCCTTCGATAAGGGATAACTATGATAATATAATTGTTAAAATGCAAATGACAAAGAATAGAATGTTTTATTAAACATTCAAACTAATGTTGCTAAATGTTTGAAGTCATATTAGAAA
This sequence comes from Benincasa hispida, assembly GCF_009727055.1. Classification (NCBI taxonomy): domain Eukaryota; kingdom Viridiplantae; phylum Streptophyta; class Magnoliopsida; order Cucurbitales; family Cucurbitaceae; genus Benincasa; species Benincasa hispida. Next base: position 56,083,903 of record NC_052359.1, read on the forward strand.
GATTCATCTTGGAATTGGCACTTGAGACTTGGGCATTTAAACTTTGATGGCTTGAAACTTTTAGCAAGGAAGAACATGGTGAAAGGACTGATATATGTCAAACATTCGGATCAATTTTGTGAAGGTTGTCTTTATGGCAAGTAAGCAATGAAAAGTTTTCAACAAGAATCATCTTCAAGAGCAAGGAGACTGCTAAAGTTAGTTCACACTAATCTTTGTGGACTGATCAAACCATGTTCTTTCGGTAAGAATAATTATTTCTTATTATTTATTGATGATTTCAGCCGAAAAACTTGGGTTTATTTTGTCGAGGAGAAATCGAAAGTATTTGGCATGTACAAGATATTTAAAGCTCTTGTCAAAAAATAATGCGGATATTACCTAAAATTCTTGAGATCGGACACGGGAGGAGAATTCACTTCAAATGAATTCAAAAAATTTTGCGCAGAAAATGGAATTTTTCGGCTTATGACAATTCCATGGACTCCTCAACAAAATAGTGTTGTTGAGAGGAAGAACAGAACGATATTCAATATGGCTAAAAGCGTATTGAAAAGTAAGAAGATGCCAAAAGAATTTTGAGCACAAGCTATTGAATGTGTTGTATACTTGTCCAATCGTTCTCCTACTAGAAGCTTGTGGAACAAAATGCCTCAACAAGCATGGACATGAAGAACACTATCCATTGCTCATTTGAGAGAATTTTGAAGTATATACCCGATCAAAAGCATAGGAAGCTCAATGATAAAAGTGAGAAACATATTTTTGTTGGCTATGATGCAAGCTCAAAAGGCTACAAGCTTTATAATGCTGCTACAAAAAAGACAGTAGTAAGTGGAGATGTTGCGTTTAATGAGGAAGCAACATAGAATTGGAATGATGAACCAAAAGACTATAAGTTTTTACTTTTTCCTAATGACGAGGATGAGTCTAGCGACATTTCTTCTCCATCAACGCCACTAATGTCACCAATCACTCCACAACAAAGCACACCTTCATCATCTGCAAGTTCAAGTGAAGAACCTTGTGGCATAAGAAGTTTACAAGACATATATGATGAGACAGAAGAGTCAAAGTCAAAGTTTTAATAATCTTACTCTTTTTTTTTCTATTTGGTGTCAGTGAATCTTTGAATTTTGACGAAGTTTTACAAGATGAAAAGTAGAAGACTGCCATGGATGAAGAGATAAAGGCCATGAATGATACATGGGAACTTTCTACTCTTCCAAGTGAGAAGAAAGTTGTCGGTGTCAAATGGGTATCCAAGACAAAAAGAAATGAAAAGGGATAGGTAGAGAGGCATAAGGCAAGATTAGTTGCAAAACACTACTCTCAAAGAAAAGGCATTGACTACGATGAAGTATGTGCTCCTGTTGCTCGCTTAGAAAACATAAGGTTATTAATTGCACTTGTTGCTCAAAGTAAATGGAAGATATTTCATATGGATGTTAAATCAACATTCTTGAATGGATATTTGGAAGAAGTCTACTTAGAACAACCTCTTGGCTATGTTGTGAAAGGTCAAGAAGATAAAATCTTGAAATTAAAGAATGCATTGTACAGATTAAAACAAACGCCTAGAATGTGGAATGGCAGAATCAACAATATTTCCTTGACAAAGTGTATTTAAGATGCCTTTATGAATATTCTCTTTATATAAGACTAATTAAAGTTTGGATGCTCAAAACAAGAGTTGAATTTTATTAGCCAAGAATAGGGATAAGAGATACTGTTTTGGAATTTTTTTAGTTTTGGCTTATGATTTTCTTTATAAGGACGATTAAAGTTTGGATGAACGAAAGCGAAAAAAAATTGACAAGAAATTTAAGGAGGCGATCATTGTAACACAAGATTAGCTCAACAAATGCCATACATTTGTTTGTGATCTGCTAGATTTTGGACAAGTGGAGGTGTTCACACGAGGTCTCCTGAGAAATGCATTTCGTGGAGTTGAACTTGAGTTGGTGTTGATGTTGAAGTTGATTTGATGCGATGTGGTTCGATCTCTAGTACTTGATCCTCTGATTCTCTCTTAGTTGGGTGAATGTGTTTGACTTGAAGAAGAAAAGCACCGAACATTCTTGAAGAAGAAGTCTTGGAAGAGTCTTTGTGTCTTCAAGCTGTCTCTTATACACATCTAGATGTGTATAAGAGACAGGTCCATGGGTTTGGCCTTTGGGCCCAATTAATTCGATTTAGGTCTGATTTGACATTTGGGTCAAATTCAACCTATTTTTGGGTTTAGTTGGACTTTGACCCAAATAATAATATCAAACTGGACCAAATTAATTTTATCTAATTCAACAATCATGATAAAACTACGTGGCGTCACCAAAATTTGTCTTCAACTTCAGTTTGGGACATATGTTAATTTCTAATTGGACCCAAATTTAATGATTTAAAATTTCGTCATTAATTTAGTAAATGACGTGGCAACTTGTTATTGGTCCAAAATTTCTCATTCAACAAATTCCCCTTTCGAGATTTATGCACATATATGGGTGGATGAATCTCGAAAAAAATATAAAGTTGGAATCAAAATCCAAATATATCTGTTCTTGAATTTGATCTCAATTGATGTGTCGGTCAAACTATGAGTTTAGTACATAAGTTTAACTTGAGTTTGGGATTAAATTTGAGATATGGCCAAATTTACGAACACATTTTTGAGTTTTGTCCCAATTTAATTTGATTTGGATTTAAGATAAAATTTGGGAGACGCCTAAATTTCAATAAAAGATCAACTGAGATTTTTTTCCTTATCCACAATTTATTTTGGTTGAAGATAAAAACTCAACGTTGAATAACTTGAATTTGGAATATGGTCAAATTTTAATTTGGGATGAATTTTACATCTTTTCCCTAACTTGATTTGGAAATAGAGATAAGAACCTAAATTTGGATGAATTTGATATAAAATTTGGAAGATGCCCAAATTTTAATTTGAAATTTTATTCTTAATAATTTGGCTTGAATAAAAGTCTGGTGATTTGGTGATCTAAATTTGGGATAAAATTTGGAATATGCCCAAATTTTAATTTGAGATTTTATCCTTAATAATTGGGCTTAGGATAAAAGTCTCATCATTTAGATTTGGGATAAAATTTGGAATATGCCTAAATTTTAATTTGAGATTTTATTTACAATTTAATCTCAATGTTGAACAATTTTGATTTTGAATAAAATTTAGAATATGGTCAGATTTTAATTTTTGATTTTATCCACAATTTAAATTTGACTTTGAATAAAATTTGGAATATGTCCAAATCTTAGTTGAAGATAAATTTGAGGATAAAATATAATAAGATTAAATTAAATAGAAAATTTGTTTAATTTAATTTAAAATTAGGATAGAATCAAATTAGGAAATCTGATAAAAAAATCTAATATTTTAAATCAAATCTTTTATTTGATTTGGATTTCTTAATTTGTTATGGAACCTAGGGAACCTCTATAAATAGGACCCAAACCCCTCCATTATCTCCATTCCATCCTCTTCTTCTAATCTTTCTTTTCTCTTATTTTCCTCTTCTTCTTTCATTTTTTTTAAAGAAAATTTCGTTTTTTTTCTTTTTTTTCCTTCTTTTTTTCTTTCTTTCTTTTTTTTTTTTTACTTGCCCCCTTACCTTTTTTTTTTTTTGTGTGTAGGTTTACTAACTTGTCCCTCTTACTCTTTTTTAGGATGATCTTGGTATAGTCTATCTACTATATGTCTGTTCATACTTCCTGATCGTCATGGGAGGGGCCCTGCAAGGCTTACAACTCTCTCATGCTTTCACCCTAGGGAGGATCCCGATAGGTCTACCTTGTAGCACCGTTTGCATATCCTGAAACGTCATGGAAGGGGCACTGCAAGGCTTACAACTCTTCATGCTTTCACCATCCCGATAAGGTCTACCTTGTAGCACCGTTCGCATATCCTGAATGTCATGGGAAAGGGCCTGCAAGGCTTACAACTCTCCCATGCTTTCACCCTAGGGAGGATCTCGATAAGGCTTACCTTGTAGCATCGTTCGCATATCTTGATCGTCAATGGGAGGGGCCCTGCAAGGCTTATAACTCTCCCATGATTTCCACCCTAGGGAGGATCTCGATAAGGTCTACCTTGTAGCATCGTTTGCATATCCTGAACGTCATGGGAGGGCCCTGCAAGGTTCAAACTCTCCTATGCTTTCACCCTAGGGAGGATCCCGATAAGGCCTACCTTGTAGCACCGTTCGCATATCTTGATCGTCATGGGAAGGGCCTTGCAAGGCTTACAACTCTCCCATGCTTTCACCCTAGGGAGGATCCCGATAAGGTTACCTTGTAGTACCGTTCGCTATCCTGAATCTCATGGAGGGGCCTTGCAAGGCTTACAACTCTCCAATGCTTCCACCCTAGGGAGGATCTCGATAAGGCTACCTTGTAGCACCGTTCTCATATCTTGATCGTCATGGGAGGGCCTACAAGGGCTTACAACTCTCCCATGCTTTCACCCTAAGGAGGATCTCGATTAAGGTCTATCTTGTAGCACCGTTTGCATATCCTGATTGTCATGAAGGGGCCTGCAAGGCTTACAACTCTCTCATGCTTTCACCCTAAGAGAGGATCTCGATAAGTCTACCTTGTAGCACCGTTTCGCAATATCCTGAATGCATGGAGAGGCCCTGCAAGGCTTACAACTCTCTCATGCCTTCACCCTGTGAGGATCCGATAAGGTCTACCTTTGTAGCATCAATTTGAGGGGCCCTGCAAGGCTTATAACTCTCCCATGCTTTCACTCCTAGGGAGGATCCTAATAAGGTCTATCTTGTAGCACCGTTCGCATATCCTAATCATCATGGGAGGGGCCTTGTAAGGCTTACAACTCTCCCATGCTTTCACCCTAGGGAGGATCCCGATAAGGTCTACCTTGTAGCATCGTTCACATATCCTGATTGTCATGGGAGGACCCTGCAAGGTTTACAACTCTCTCATGCTTCACCCTAGGGAGGATTGATGCGTTAATTTATGATGTGGAATTATGGATGAAAATGCGTTGAGCACTCAAGTTTTCTCAGTGGAATCCAAGTGTAAACCCCACTGAGTTTTCTGGTAAGTCTAGGGTCGAACTCAAGGACTTAGGAAAACAATATGCGGTGGTAATTTCTCAGAAGACTTGGCGGTAACCAAATAAATCAAGCAGTTGTTGGGAATTTGTTTGCGGTAATAAAAATAAATAAATGCGGCGGAGTTTGAAAAGAGTTGATAAACGGAAGATGCGATGAGTATGTGGTGAACGGGTTGAGAAGGGTTTCAACTAACACCTCTTAGGATGCGTTCATGCTATGCGATCATGCAACACACATACAATAGTAAACTATCTCTCGATGCGAATGCTACGGCTTCTAATGCTAGAACGCATGCGATATATGCGATAAGACTATAGGACCTACACATAAGCCTCTATTCTTATTTATAAGATGACAAAATGGCATACACACAAACAAGGCGACCACAAAATATCATACCTATCTCTAGGATGCAAGCGATGCAAGTTGACAAACAGAGCTTATTGATAACTTGTAGAAATACAAGTTATTTATACTGTTTTATTTAGATATTGTGGCTAAAAGAAATAAAAGTTGCGTCGATAGTATAGAAATTGGCTAAGAAATGCGAAAATTATGAATTGTCGTCAATACACCCACTAATACCATTGCGATGGTATAATAGAATGTTTCAGTTTTTAGTTTGTAGGAAATCAGTCACCGCATGCGTTAATGGCTCAAAGATAATAGAAACAACACATCTACGTCACATTCCACCCATCATTCAGAAATAAAGAGATGATCAACACAATGACGGCGCATGCGACAATCGATCAAGAGCTTAACAATCGACGCAAATTCAACCGCATGCGGTAATCAAAAATAATACCGCATGTGGCAATCGATCGAAGATGTAAAGAGCAACGTAATTGTGGAGGATTCTGACACGTGTACAGCTTTTGGTTGTGCATTTCTAACGGGTTGATTGCGTAACAGAAGAAACATTCACTCCACCATTTCAGGAACTACCTTAACCATAAAGTGGGGACCACAATGTCAAAGAGTCAAGCTTCGCCTATAAATAGCTTCTGCAATTTCATTGAAAGGTATACTTGAATACAAAGAGATGTGCATATATTGATCTAAGAAAGAGATTGGTCTGAAGCGATTTCCAGAGTAGATCTAGGATAATTACGAGACAAGGCCGAGAGGTGAGTCTCTGGACAAAGAATCCTTCTAATCCCCGCCGTTGAAGCTCTGTGCGAAGGTCACTTCTACCAGAAGAGCAAGTCTGAGAGGGAAGCTCTCCTCTTCATTACTTCCACACACCGGCAAGCACAACCTCCATTTAGAATCTGTGTCAAGACGTTGACACTTTTTCTTTATTCATTTCTAATCTCTATTTCATCATTTGTATTCATCTTCTTAATCTTTCATTCATACCATGTATCGAACGCTTAATTTTAGTATTAAATGTTATGATCATTACCATTATCATCTCTCTGTCTATTTTCGTTCATCCATAATATTTTCTCCATGATGTTTTCCTAATTCTCTGGGTCATTAGCAAGAATTAAGCAAGTTAATTAATTTGTGTTAAGGAAATAATTATGTTAGCTAAAGTATGCTCGACGGCATCTTCACCTGTGAGAGCAGAAGTGAAGATGTTATTCCGCCTATCGAGAGAAGGTTAGAAGAATGTGTTATCTAAAGAGAAAAGTACTTCCAGAGATGGAAGCAACCTTGCGTTCATCATGTTCATCCCTGTTTCACCATAGAGATATGGGAACGCGGCCGATCACCGAGAGGTGTACGCCAAGGGAAAGCGGAACCTTACTTGCATCTTTAACGCAATTGACAAACTTACATTGTTTTTACTATTTACTCTTTCTCTTTCCGATTCATCCATAAAGACTTGCCATCGCATACCACGATCCTTTGTATAAATTCACAATCGGTCTCGAACTCAGTATCATGATACATATCTTGTATCATCTTAGTTTAGGATTTTATTTTCAACGTAACTTTATTTTATTTATGCAATTTTACTTTCATCGCACTTTAGATTCCTGTATAAATCCAATTCTTTATTAATTGTAAAAACCGGTCGCATGTATCACAAAAGTAATGCATTAACGAAAACAATCCCTGTTTCGACCTTGGATTATTCTGAGAAACTTGCATTGGAATTATACTTGGTTTCAGCACAAGGAAACTTGTGACACACATTACTCTATCGCGTACTATAAGCATATCATTAACAATGCATATTTAGAAGTAGTATTGCATAAAGACTAAAGATATAAATTACCGCTACAAGTTTATGGCGCTGTTACGGGGATTGGTAATGGTTAGTGTTGAATACTTTTGTGGTATTTTGCAGGATAGATCTCTTTGTACTGGTTGTTTATCGCGAAGAGCAATTTGATGGTTTATGAGTACTGGAATTGATCCAGAAATTCTAAGCTGACCCAGAGATCAGGTGTATTTTTCGCACAAGAGCACATCAGAACCGAATTAGGTAGAGAAGAAACATGGCTAATAATAATGAGGGGCCTGATAGGAATCAAGGGGTAAATTGGACAACGCAAGACCCTGTATTTATTGCTGCCGATCGCAACAACCCAATGAGGTACTATGTGGCGCCAACTTTTTGTAACTTCTCGCTCAAAATTTCAAGAACCACGGTTGAGGAGAATGCAAGTTTTGAGATAAGGTCAATAATGCTTCAAATGATTCAAAATGCAGGACAATTTGGAGATCTACAAAGAGAAGACCCACATGCTCATTTGACTCGTTTCGTAGAAATATGCAATGCATTCTCCATACCTAGTGTGACTCCAGAAGGAATTAGATTGTTTCTCTTCCCATATACACTGCGGGATGAGGCAAGGAGGTGGGCTCAGTCATTAGAGCCAAATGAAATCAACGCATGGGATCAGTAGGTCAATAGATTTATGAATAAATTCTTCCCTCCAACCGTCAACGCAAGGAGATGGGGGGATGTGTTGAATTTTGAACATAAGGGTTATGAAACTTTGAGCACCGCCTGGGTGCGATTTAGGCAATTAGTGAAGAACTATCCGCACATCGAGATTCTCGATTGCGTTCTGATGGAGACTTTTTATAATGGTTTGGATCGACCAATGCAAGCAATTGCTGATACCTCCACGGCAAGAGGATTAATGGACAAGACGTATACGGAAGCAAAGATCATTTTAGATCGCATTTCACGAAATACATATGAGTGGTTAGATAACGGGTATGAGGAAAGAGGTTCGGAACAAAGAAGAGTAGAAGGTGCCATTGTACCAGCTGGTCCAATGAACACCCTAGTAGACCAGATGACCACAATGACCTCGCTCCTTCATACGATGGCTATTCAACAAGGACATCTCTCTCAAGGTCCAGCGCAAGTCAATGCGTTGACACACATGGCCTCAATAAATTGCGTTCAATGTGAAGAGGGACATTCAGTGGAAGTCTGCCCGTTGGATCAACAACCCGTATACTCGATTTATAACGAATCATTCGGCAACACCTATAACCCTGGTTGGCGGAATCACCCAACTTTCAGTTGGGGCGGGAATCACAACCATGGAGGCCAAGGTAATCATCAGAACAGATATCATGGGAATCGAGGCAACCCTCCGATTTTCATTAATCAGGATCAAAGTCCAGGTAATCTTTAGAGTACACCACCCTACGACCAACCGTTCTTTTCTGTCACCTCTTGCAGTACCTCGTCTTTGGAAACGTTATTGAAACATTATATTGAAAAGAATGAGGCAATCAAGCAATCGCAAGCTTCCTCCCTTAGAAACCTAGAGGAGCAGATTGAACAGCTTATGAACGAACTTAAGAATAAAGCACCTGGTACGCTACCCAACAGTTCGGAAGCATCGGGGTCACGCGGTAAAGAGCAATGTCAAGTGGTGACATTGAGAAGTGGCTGAACAATGGTCCTCATGTCACCTGTACCAGATTTAGTAACAAGACCAGGAGATTTAACCATCAACGAGGACCAATCAACCATTAATGACAGAATTACCAATTCAAAGGAAAGTACATCTACAAGGAATGAATCTCAGCAAGACTTGAATTCAAAATCACCACAACTCTAGCTCTTAAAACACAGCAAGCACAGAACCCTAATGAACAGCCAATTGAACAGGAAGTACGGCGGGACCCCCCACATTTCCCATCCAGGCTGAAGAAGAAAGATGATAGTAAACAATTTCAAAGGTTCTTGGATGTTCTCGACAACTACATATCAACATTCCCTTAATAAAAGCTTTGGAGCAAATGCCAAGCTATGTGAAATTCCTCAAGGACATACTTGCCAACAAGAGAAAGGTTTGGGAGAATGAAACAGTAGCATTAACATATGAGTGCAGTGCGCTATTTCAAAACAACATCCCCATAAATATGAAAGATCCCGGAAGTTTCACATTGCCCTGCTCAATAAGGGGAAAGAAGGTCAGAAATGCGTTGTGTGATTTAGGGGCAAGTATAAACGTAATGCCCTTGTTAATCTTCAAAAAGCTAAATATCGGCAACGAAAGACCAACCACAATTACATTGCAGTTGGCTGATAGATCAATAACGCATCCCAAAGGCAAAATAGAGGATGTACTTATGCAAGTAGATAAGTTCATCTTCCCTACTGACTTTATCATATTAGACTATGAAGTTGATGTTGACGTGCCTATCATCTTGGGTCGCCCCTTATTACAACAGGGTGAGCACTGATCGATGTACAGAAAGGAAAACTTACCATCAAGGTCGACGATCAGCAAATTAAGTTCAACATTCTCAATGCGTTGAAATACCCGAGTGATATGGAAAATTGTCAATATGTTGAGGAATTGTAGGAAGAACCTTGGCACGAGCCCCTAGAAGAATTGGAGGAAGAAGATTTTAGGATTGGCGCAATATGGGAGGAGAATTGCGCCGCAATTCAAGTTGAGTCAGATTTTGAAACAATCAAGTCATCTGAATGATCAACGTAACGTACTAAGCCATCTTTAGAAGAACCACCCATGTTAGAGTTGAAGTCATTGCAATGCACCTCAAATATGTTTATTTAGGAGGCAATAACACTTTACCGGTTATTATATCGGCCTCACTAAGCAAAGAGAAGGAGGATGCACTTATCCAAATCCTGAAAAACAACACGAAAGCTTTGGGATGGACCTTAGTGAATATTCGGGGGATCAGTCATTCGTATTGCATGTATAAGACGGACGAAGGAAAAACAGGATCGATAGAAAGGAAACATCGATTGAACCCTGCCATGAGGGAGGTTGTGAAGAAAAAGATAGTGAAATGGCTTGATGCAGGCATCATTTACCCCATATCAGATAGCAGCTAGGTAAGCTCAGTGCAATGTGTTCCAAAGAAAGGGGTATGACGGTCGTCACCCAATAGCAGAATGAGTTAATTCCTACAAGAAACTACGGGGTGGAGAATCCGTATTGATTACCGAAAATTAAATCTGACCAACTAAGAGAGATCACTTCTCAACTCCCGTTTATTATCAGATGTTTAGACCGACTTAGCTGGGAATGAATTCTTTTGTTTTCTTGACGGCTACTCAGTGGCAACAAATTGCAATTGCACTGGAGGATCGAGATAAGACAACGCTTACACGTGCCCCTTCAGGCACATTTACATTCCGTCGCATGCGTTTGGACTCTGTAATGCACAAGTACCTTCCAAAGTGTTTATGATGGCAATATTTTCAGATTTCTTGGAGGAGTCAGTCGAGTATGTATAGATGATTTTCAGTTTTTGGCAATACTTATGACTCTTGTTTATAAAATCTTGAAAAAGTCGGTAAAGAGATGCATTGAAACTAATCTTGTTCTGAACTGAGAAATGTCACTTCATGGTTAAGAAGAATGTGCATAAGTCGAAAATATCAAGCAGGATTGGAAGTGATCAAGCGAAAATCGGACGCAATTTCCAGTTACCACCACCAGTCAATGTGAAAACACTTAGGAGTTTTCTGGGACATTGGGGTTTTATCGAAGATTTATCCGCAACTTCTCTCAGATCGCAAGGCTCCTAAGTGCGCTCCTTGAGGTTGACCGTGAATATGATTTTGATGATGCGTGCACTGAAGCATTCCACACACTGAAAAACGCGCTCATCACCGCACCTATGCTGATTGTGCCAGATTGGACGCAACCATTTGTGTTAACATATTACGCTAGTGGATATGCAATGGGAGCAATCTTAAGTCAACGTAAAGATAAGGTTTTGCATCCTATCTATTATGTAGTAAAACATTGAATGATGCGCAGGAAAATTATACAACCACAGAAAAAGAAATGCTCGCTGTGGTATTTGAGCCGGAGAAATTTCGACAGTACTTGATTGGAACAAATGTTGTGGTGTATACTGATAATTTTGAGATCAAATACCTTATGACAAAGAAGGATGCGAAACCGAGACTAATAAGGTGGGTACTACTCCTGCAAGAATTTGACTTAGAGATCAAGGACCAGAAGGGCATCGAGAACCAAGTCGCAGATCATCTGTCAAGATTAGAAAATTGCGAGGTTTAGGAGGAAAAAAAAACATTGAAGAACGATTCCCTGACGAGCTGCTGATGCCGGTATGCGTTAATGTTCCATGGTACGCGGACATTGTAAACTTCATAGTTGCGACCGAGTACTAGAAGACAATACATACCAGAAGAAGAAGAAGCTGAGACATGACGTCAAGTTTTATTTCTGGGACAACCCCTTTTTGTATCGACTTGGACCTGATCATATTTTACGTCGATACGTTCCTGAGCATGAGGCCAATCACACTTTAAAGCTTTGTCATGAGTCCCCTTATGGAGGACATTTTGGGGAGCAGCGGACCGCCACAAAAGCCCTACAAAGTGGCTATTTTTGGCCAACACTGTTTAAGGATGCCCATGCCTACGTTGTGCAGTGCGATAGATGCCAGAGAATGGGGAACATGTCTAGAAGAAATGAAAATTCCTTTGACTTCAATCTTGGAGATTGAATTATTTGATGTATGGAGAATCAACTTTATGGGCCATTTCCCACCTTCAGAAGGTCATCAATACATCCTGGTCGCGGTTGACTATGTATCGAAGTGGGTTGAGGCCATCTCATGTTCTAAGAACGATGCGGTCACGGTGGCGAAGTTTCTCAAGAAGAATATTTTTACCCGATATGGAACGCCCCGGGCCTTAATTAGCAATGAAGGCTCACATTTCATCAACCGCATCATCACCAACCTGTTGACCAAATTTAACATCAGCCATAGAGTTGCAACCGCTTATCGCCCATAAACTAATGGGCAGGCAAAGATTTCTAACAGAGAGATCAAAACTATCTTGATGAAGCATTGTGGACATATAGGACTGCCTTCAAAACTCCAATTGGCATGTCCCCATATGCTCTGGTCTTCGAAAAAGCTTGTCATCTACCTCTCGAGTTGGAACATAAGGCAATGTGGGCAAGCAAGAAGCTGAACTTTGATCTAGCGAGCACGGGGAAATTCCGGAAGTTGCAATTGAACCAGCTGGTCAAGTAGCGAATGAACGCCTATGAAAATTCCAAGCTCTATAAGGAAAGAACCAAGAAATGGCATAATGATCGCATAAACAACCGGACATTCTTCGAGGGTCAATAGGTACTTTTGTTTAACGTGCGTTTGCGATTGTTTCCAGGGAAGTTGAAGCCCCGCTGGTCTGGGCCATTCCGCATCAAGACTATCTTTCCCCATGGTGCAGTGGAGCTAACATCTGAAGAAGGGAACAATGCATTTAGAGTCAATGGTCAACAAATTAAGCCCTACTATGGGGGTGATGTGGAACGACGCATGGAGACCATCGACCTAGGCAAGCAGGATTGACCGCTTGCGGGGATGCTATTGCGATAACTCTGACAAACTTTTTTCGATTAGCATCCCTATATCTATGTTTAAGTTCTTTCTTTACAGCTTTCATCTACTGAATTTTTAAATTGCGTTATTTACTGCTTATTAGAATCAATCTTTACTAGCTTTACGTGTTTACTTTTGATTTAATTCAATTGTGTATTTCCATGTCATGTTTAATTTCTTTACTTTTATGCATTAGTAGCGTTGTTCTTAAAGTTTTTGTGAATGACTGAATAAAACGATGAACACCGCAAAGTCTTATCGACTTACGTGTGTGATGAATTAAAAAGAAAAGTAAAGATTGGCATGCAATGTGATGATGGGTGCATCTTATGATAATAAGATACACTTTGCATCCATCCTACTCAAATGCATTGCGCTGAGGGGTATGTTGCGCTCGTGTGTATTTTTTCGCCCGTTCTTAGCGACAACGCACTATGTTGAGGTAGTGTTGCGCCAGTAAAAATACTGTGTGCCCGTCCTCTAGAAATGCACTGAGTTAAGGGGTGTGTTGCGCTAATACATGCGTTGTTGCCCATCCTCTGTAAAGATGCATTTGCGTTAATGGAAGTGTGGTGTTAATTTTTTTTAATCGTGCACCCGTCTGAATCAAATACAAAAAATAATTTCATTCATTATTCATTTCTATGTATAGAAGCTATTACTTGATTCTTTTACATGCTAAAATGTTGTACTGCGTTATTTGTAATTCTTTGCATACATGGTTAATTTTTAATACAACTGAGTAACAATTCTTTCTGTATGCGTTAGCCTCTTCTTTATCATCCATTGTCAATTATTGTGATGTTCTTTATCCTTTCTTTTACATTATTCATTGTGCTGCCATGATGAATTATATGCATTACCTTAGAAACATTTTCCACACTTTGTATTTTCTGATTAACACTTAGATAATTCGTAGCAATAGCATTGCTTTACCTTTTATCCTTCAAAACTCTACTCAAACCTTCTTTTCAAAATTTTGACTAAGTGTGGGTCCATTCTGTCCAAAACAACGCAATGAGGACCTTGTGCATCTCTAAATTTGGGGGTAGGAAAGGTCTAAGCAGATGCGATCAAGTAGATGCGGTCATTAAGAAAATTCGTTCATTAAAAAATATATTTTTTTTTCATACAAACTCCAATGTCAGCACAAAGGAAAATCAAAATCCCAACCTGATAAGAGTTAAGTCGTGAAAGGAACCTGCTCATAGTTGAATGTTTGCATGACACCCAGGGGAGCAAGCCAAAACGAAGGTGAGTTTCCAAGATCGACGCAATATGAAAATAAAAGGAAAGAGAAATGAGAATAAAAAAAATAAGAATATAAGGGACAACTTCTCTGACCAGCAAAAGTTATATTTAGCTAAAAATCAAGAGTTGAAGTTGAAATTGGCACACAACCGTAGTTGGATGTTCGCATGACACCTGTGGGAACAAGCCAAAACGGAGGGTGTAACCATGATCAACAGTCTCTAATAAAATAACGCAACCCAATCACTGCATTCAAGTCGTACCAAGTTGTTTTTGCATGAAGAGGTAAACATTCTTTTCAAAGCAAGAAAGGAATTTTTTTAGTAGAGATTTGTTGTATAGAAGAATAAAATAGGACTTGTTTATGAATTATCAAGGATAGAAAGAAATTGTGTTGTTGAGTAATGTTGCCTAGGTGAAGCATTCGGAGCAACCAATCGACGCAAAATTTAGGATAAGAACTGAACAATATTGCCTTAGTAGAAGATATGCTTGAGGACAAGCATATATCTAAATTTGGGAGTGTGATAACTTGTAGAAATACAAGCTATTTATACTGTTTTATTGAGATATTGTGGCTAAAAGAAAGAAAATTTGCATCGATAGTATAGAAATTGGTTAAGAAATGCGAGAATTATAAATTGTCGTCAATATACCCACTAACACCATTGCAATGGTAGAATAGAATGTTGCGGTTTCTGTTTTGTAAGAAATCAGTCATCGAATGCGTTAATGGCTCAAAGATAAAAGAAACAACGCATCTACGTCGCATTGCGCCCATCATTAAGAAATGAAGAGATGATCAACGCAATGACGGCGCATGTGACAATCGATCAAGAGCTTAGCGATCGACGCAAATTCAACCGCATGCGGTAATAAAAAATAACACCTCATGCGGTGATCAATCGAAGATGTAAAAAGCAACACAATTGCGGAGGCTTCTGACACGTGTACAATTTTCAGTTGTGAATTTCTGACGGGTGGATTGCATAACAAAATGAATATTCACTTCACCATTTCAGGAACTACCTTAACCATAAAGTGGGGACCACAATGTCAAAGAGCCAAGCTTCGCCTATAAATAGCTTCTGCAATTTCATTGAAAGGTATACTTGAATACATAGAGACGTGAATATACTGATCTGAGAAAGAGACTGGTCTGAAGCGACTGTCCAGAGTAGGTTCGGAAGAACGATGAGACAAGGCCGAGAGGTGAGTCTCCGAGCAGAGACTGTCTCTTATACACATCTAGATGTGTATAAGAGACAGGTGCATATACTGATCTGAGAAAGAGACTGGTCTGAAGCGATTTCCAGAGTAGATCTGGGATAATTACGAGACAAGGCCGAGAGGTGAGTCTCCGGGTAAAGAATCCTTCCAATCCCCGCCGTTAAAGCTCTATGCAAAGGTCACTTCTACCAGAAGAGCAAGCCTGAGAGGGAAGCTCTCCTCTCCATTACTTCCACACACCAGCAAGCACAACCTCCGTTTAGAATCTGTGTCAAGATGTTGACACTCTTTCTTTATTCATTTCTAATCTCTATTTCATCATCTATATTAATCTTCTTAATCTTTCGTTCACACCATGTATCGAACGCTTAATCTTAGTATTAAATGTTATGATCATTACCATTATCATCTCTCTGTCTATTTCTGTTCATCCATAATCCATTTTCTCCATTATGCTTTCCTAATTCCCTGGGTCATTAGCAAGAATTAAGCAAGTTAATTAATTCGTGTTAAGGAAATAATTAAGTTTAGCTAAAGTATGCTCGACGGTATCTTCACCTGTGAGAGCAGAAGTGAAGATGTTATTCCGCCTATCGAGAGAAGGTTGGAAGAATGCATTATCTAAAGCGAGAAGTACTTCCAGAGATGGAAGCAACCTTGCGTTCATCACGTTCATCCTTGTTTCACCATAGAGATATGGGAACGCGGCTGATCATCGAGAGGTGTACGCCAAGGGAAAGCGGAACCTTACTTGCATCTTTAACGCAATTGACAAACTTGCATTGTTTATACTATTTACTCTTTTTCTTTCTGATTCATCCATAAAAACTTGTCATCGCATACCACGATCCTTTGTATAACTTCACAATCAGTCTCGAACTCAGTATTATGTATCTTGTATCTTGTATCATCTTAGTTTAGGATTTTATTTTCAACGTAACTTTATTTTATTAATGCAATTTTATTTTCATCGCACTTTGGATTCCTGTATAAATCCAATTCTTTATTAATTGTAAAAACCGGTCGCATGTATCACAAAAGTAACGCATTAATGAAAACAATCCCTGTTTCGACCTCAGATTATTCTGAGAAAATTGCGTTGGAATTATACTTGGTTTCAGCACAAGGAAACTTGTGACACGCATTACTCTATCGCGTACTATAAGCATATCATTAACAATGCATATTTAGAAGTAGTATTGCATAAAGACTAAAGATATAAATTACCGCTACAAGTTTATGGCGCTGTTACCAGGGATTGGTAATGGTTAGTGTTGAATACTTTTGTGGTATTTTGCAGGACAGATCTCTTTGTACTGGTTGTTTATCGCGAAGAGCAGTTTGATGGTTTATGAGTACTGGAATTGATCCAGAAATTCTAAGCTAACCCAGAGATCAGGTGTATTTTTCGTGCAAGAGCACATCAGAACCGAATTAGGTAGAGAAGAAATATGGCTAATAATAATGAGGGGCCTGATAGGAATCAAGGGGTAAATTGGACAATGCAAGACCCTGTATTTCTTGCTGCCGATCGCAACAACCCAATGAGGTACTAAGCGGCGCCAACTTTTTGTAACTTCTCGCCCGGAATTTCAAGAACCACGGTTGAGGAGAATGCAAGTTTTGAGATAAGGCCGATAATGCTTCAAATGATTCAAAATGCAGGACAATTCGAAGATCTATAAGGAGAAGACCCGCATGCCCATTTGACCCGTTTCGTAGAAATATGCAATGCATTCTCCATACGTAGTGTGACTCCAGAAGGAATTAGATTGTTTCTCTTCCCATATACACTGCGGGATGAGGCAAGGAGGTGGGCTCAGTCATTAGAGCCAATGAAATCAACGCATGGGATCAGTTGGTCAAGAGATTTATGAATAAATTCTTCCCTACAACCATCAACACAAGGAGATAGAGGGATGTGTTGAATTTTGAACGTAAGGGTTATGAAACTTTGAGCACCACCTGGGTGCGATTCAGGCAATTAGTGAAGAACTATCCGCACATCGAGATTCTCGATTGCGTTCTGATGGAGACTTTTTATAATGGTTTGGATCGACCAAACGCAAGCAGTTGCTGATGCCTCACGGCATAGAGGATTAATGGACAAGACGTATACGAAGCAAGAGATCATTTTAGATCGCATTTCATCAAAATACAATTGAGTGGTTAGATAACGGGTATAAGGAAAGAGGTTCGGAACAAAGAAGAGTAGAAGGTTGCCATTGTACAGCTGGTCCAATGAACACCCTAGTAGACCAGATGACCACATGACTCGCTCCTTCATACGATGGCTATTCAACACAGGACATCTTCTCTCAAAGGTCCAGCGCAAGTCAATGCGATGACACAATTGGCCGCATAAATATGCGATTCAAAGTGGAGAGGGACATTCAGTGGAAGTCTGCCCGTTAGGATCAACAACCCGTATATCGATTTATACGAATCATTCGGCAACACCTATTAACCCTGGTTGGCGGCAAATCACCCAACTTTCAGTTGAGGCCGGGATCACGAACCATGGAGGCCAAGGGTAATCATCAGAACAGATATCATGGGATCGAGGCAACCCTCCGATTTTCATTAATCAGGATAAAGTCCAGGTAATTCTTTAGGGTACACACCCTACGACCAACCGTTCTTTTCTGTCACCCTCTTGCAGTACCCTCGTCTTTGGAACGTTATTAAACATTATATTGAAAAGAATAGGCAATCAAGCCAATCACAAAGCTTCCTCCTTAGAAACTTGGAGGAGCAGATTGAACAGCTTGCGGAACGAACTTAAGAATAAAGCGCTGGTACGCTGCCCAGTAGTTCGGGAGCATCGGAGTCACGCGGTAAAGAGCAATGTCAAGCGGTGACATTGAGAATGGACTGAACAACGGTCCCTGTGTCACCTGTACCAGATTAGTAAACAAGACCATGAGATTTAACCATCAACGAGGACTAATCAACCATTAATGACAGAATTACCAGTTCAGAGGAAAGTACAATCAACAAGGAATGAATCTCAGCAAGACTTGAATTCAAATCACCGCAACCTCCAGCTTCTAAAAACGCAAAGACAGGACCCGAATGAACAGCCAATTGAACAGAAAGTACGGTGGACCCCCACCGTTTCCCGTCCAGGCTGAGGAAAAGAAGATGGATAGTAAACAATCTCAGAGGTTCTTGGATGTTCTCTAACAACTACAGTATCAAAGATTCCCTTTAATAGAGGTTTAGACGCAAATGGTCGAGCTATGTGAATTCCTCAAGGACATACTTGCCAACAGAGAAAGATTAGGGAGAATAAAACGGTAAGCCATAAATTGAGTGCAGTTGACCTATGGAGAGATCGTAGGATTGTGTTGACACATAGCTTCCTTCTCATCCACTTACTAGAACAATTCCCCATATTCACCCTTGGTATTGACTCATACAAACACTCTTCGAATGGAGTCCGCTCCCAGGGCGGCCCAAAGCCAAGCATGAATCTCACGGTGTGAACTCTTAGGGACGCTAAAGCTAAAAGTACATTACTTCTCTCTAGCTAAAGTGTTCTAGACGGTTAGGGTATAAAATACTTAGCGATACATTTCGGCTAACTAAACATATCCTAAGTCTAGGTGATTCATCCGAGTATAACTTTTATACTGGATTTTTAACCTACGATGCCTAGGTGATAAACAAATTTTATTATCTCACATCGCTCACACATGCTCATAAAATTGATTTAACCTAACTCAAACTCCGGCTCAATCTCCAGGCAATAGGTGTTCCGTGAAGCCAGACGCGCTTGCGGGGCTACTTCGAACTGGGTCGGCTCTCGGGTCTTGGAGCACTTCTCGGGTCTAGAGACTAAAAACGAGTCTGTAAGTATTTTTCTTCAACTTTTGATGTTGTCTTCTCTCCCGGAATCAAGAAATTACAGCCTAATTTCAACTCTAATAACTCCAACAAATTTACAGACCCTTTTTCACACATTAATGCTCATAAACATGTGAGTAATTACAAATTTCCACAAGAAATTTAGAGAAAAACAATGCCAAAATCATAATAAATCCACTTTAGTCCACATTTCATTCAACACTTGAATAAATAGGGAAAAAAACACCCACCAAAAGAAATTGAGCGTAATTCTAGCATGCTCTGATACCACATGATGGAACACGAGACATACGCAGCGAAATTAGGACCTAATTACACTCTAATTGCTTTTAATTTAAAGGAAATAATGCATGCAATTGAAGGAAAAACAGTAATTAAAATTACCTTTGAAGCTCCCGAAACCTGCTTTTCCTCGCTGAATCTCGACCCGAACACCCACGGACCATCACTAGAGTTGACCTACTATCTTCTAGACTCAGAACCGGGTTGTGGGACCCGGTAGATGAAGAACCCGAGAGAGAGAAAAAGATTGAAATGAAGATGGAATTTGGGTAGGGTTTGGGTTTGTTTTTTTAGCCCAATTTTGAAAACAAAAATTGGCAAATTTGGCAAAACAATTTTCATTCAAAATGAAAGCCCATTTTATAGAAAAAAAACCATGCAACAATTGCATGAACCAAATCTATAAAAACTCAACACCTATAATCCACTATCTTAGTGGGATTAATGTCTCAACGATAAACCAACACCTAGCTCACTATTTTGTTAGTGGAATTATCCAACAAAAGTTTGGATTTTCCCGCTAACTATAGTCAAACCTACAAAATAGTCATTTGGTCAAAGTCAAACTTTGATCAAAAAGTCAACATTTTGACTTTTTATAATTTTTTCCGTATGGACTAATTTTGACCTCCCGAGCATGAATCCGCATTCATTTTCTTGAAATTCAAATCACATTTGAATATAAGGTCAATCAAAGTTTGACTTTTCAAAGTCAAAAATCAACTCTTTGACTTTTTACATCTTTGACAATTTCCATTATTTCCGAGCTTCCGAATATAAACGTATTCATATTCTTGATATTCAAATCACATTTAAATATTAAAGTTGTATCTCTAAACTGAAAATCCAACCACTATATCACATATACTTGCCTGTTTTTCTCTCTTCACCTAATTCGAACAATTTGAATCATTCTATCATACTGTTCTAAGTTTATTCCATATGAGCTAGTAAAGGAACCTAATGGACCTATAGATCATGGGCTCCAACGATCCGAGATTAACTAGCTAAACTCTTTAGACGGAGCTAATCAACATTCGTTAACTAATGGGTCATTCCACTATAGTCCGTAGTTGCAACTCCCTTTCGCTATAGGATATATTTGGTCCATTTTGATATAGACCGATATAAATGCACCTGGAACTCTAATCCTTCACAGGTTGTTCGTAATCTCGGCTGGGTCATAAAAAACCGTTTTTACCCTCCAAGGACTACTCTTGTTCCTAAGTTCCACTGATTCTCATAATGAAAGATTTGGTTTTAAGGTTCGCAACTAATTTAAACCGAATCCCTCTCGGCCAAGGAAAGGGCGAGGGCGAGGCCCCTTGTTCAAGACTGGATTCAAGTACTAAAGGGAACAACTATATATCCAATATAACGGGGTAGGAGTGATTCCTCTTGCACCCGTAATGTTCAGCTGTGCCACTCGATCTTACCGCTGAAGGATTTGGGATAGGCCCTTATGTGGGCAAGGACGATGAGAGCTGCCCATCACTATGCAGATCTGTAAGTTGATAATTTCGAGGTGAACAGGAGTTATAGTTAGCTAACAAGACTTAAAAAATTAAAGTTACCTAGATTATCAATGTAACGAAAATGTCAAGTTGTTATACATTTTAAAACGGCATTTCCAGAACAGGTAAAAGTTTACTATTCATAGTTTTCAGTCTTGGATGCAAAAACCTCGATTTACAGTAGGATGCCCCTACTCACATATCTTCCTCTATATAAACGATTCAGAATGGCACATCGTTTGGTCAATTACACTACAAAGTGGCGTGCATTCATAGTGTTCCCAGAATAGGGGCTCGTATTATTTTCTTAATACTAGTAGGGACCATTTTGGCTATATTTTGACTTTGATCGGTCGAACATTTGAATGATCACAATACATAAAGCTTCCCCAACAACCTATACTTAAAATAGCCTCATGACCTTATTTTTGGATTCAATGATTACAATTTCATTAACAACATTTATCAAAAAAACAAACAAAATATTGTTTTTTAATTTAAAACTCTATCGAGTAATATGTAGGACATAAAATCCAATAGTTTGAGCATAACTCGGCGAGTGCGAAGCTATAAGGCAGCATGTGTTTTTCTGGCAAAATGAGGGAATGAACTCCTTAACACCACTTTTTCGTACGCACATCAAAAAACTGAACACAGCCCTAAGGTTTCTGTGAAGAGAACTTCATCATCAGGCAAGTCTTCACTTAACTCCCAATCCAATGGAACTGGGTGATCTTCCAGGAAGTCAGCCAATGTCTGCCCTTTAACTGCCCTTTGCGGTACATAAACAATGTCGTACTGTTGAAGCATGATTGCCCACTTGGCTAAATGTCCCGAGATGATCGGCCTGGACAGGACGTACTTGATGGGATCGGCTTTCGCAATTAAGTGGACTGTGAAGGCCTACATGTAGTGCCTCAACTTATCTATGATAAAAAAGAGCACAAGGCACGTCTTCTCTATAGAGGAATAATTGCTCTTGGCTCCATTCAAGGTCCTACTCAAGTAATAGAGAGCGCGCTCCTTTCCCTTTTCTTTTTCTTGTGCCAATAGTGTCCCCAGTGATCTCTCTTGTGCTGCAATGTACAATATCAACGACTTGCCCGCTACTGGGGCTCCTAAGACATGAGGGCTAATTAGGTACCTCTTTATGCTATCAAAAGCATTCTGGCAGGCCTCATCCTATTTGAATTTCTCTCCCTTTCTCATTAGTCTTTGAAAGGGTTGACACCGCCCTGCCAGGTTAGAAATAAACCTCTGGATATAGGCCAGATGTCCCTGCAAACTTCTCAACTCATGTAGATTCCTTGGCCTTGGCATCTTCTGAATGGTATCAATCTTGGATTGGTCTATCTCTATCCCTCGATGTCTCACAACGAAGCCCAGAAAATTTCTTGAAGTTACGCCAAATGCACATTTGAGGGGGTTCATCTTTAACTGGTACTTTCACAGGCGATCGAACACGGTTCTTAGATCTTTCAAATGGTCCTTTCGTCGCTTGGTCTTGACCACAAGGTCATCAACATAGCACTCCACGTGTTTGTGCAAAATATCATCAAACACCTTCTGCATGGCACATTGATAAGTAGAACCGGCGTTCTTCAACCCGAAGGGCATTACCTTGTAACAATATATCCCTTTTGGGGTTCGAAATATCGCCATTTCCTGCGAGGGCCATTCGTATCTGGTTATACCCAGAAGATACATCCATGAAGGATAAGGCCTCATGTCCCGTTGTCGCATCAACCATGATCTCTGTGATGGCCAATGGAAAATCGTCTTTTAGGCATGCGCTATTTAGGTCGCGAAAGTCTACGCAAACACGAAGTTGTCCATTCTTTTTTCTAACCGGGACAATGTTGGCTATCCATATTGGATATTTAACTTCGCAAATGAACCTGGCCTCAATCAGTTTATTAACCTCAACCTCAATCCGGGGGGATAAGTTCTGGCCGAAAGCGTCGTTGAGCCTACTTAACGGGTCGACACACCTGTCTAATCGCGAGAAGGTGGACTGCTACTTTTGGATCTAGTCCTGGCATCTCTTTGTATGACCAGGCGAAAACATCCCTGTATTCGGTGAGTAAACTCATGTATTCG
>NC_052359.1:56107782-56109048 GCF_009727055.1 Benincasa hispida
CTCCGTTGAAACTGCGCCTAGTCTCCCGAAGGTCGACGGTCGCTCTACCACCGGCGATTGACAGATGATTTTCTCATTTCCTTCATTCGGCAGAGTCAACCTTCGAAAAATTGAACATCGAGTAACTC
Source organism: Benincasa hispida (assembly GCF_009727055.1). Classification (NCBI taxonomy): domain Eukaryota; kingdom Viridiplantae; phylum Streptophyta; class Magnoliopsida; order Cucurbitales; family Cucurbitaceae; genus Benincasa; species Benincasa hispida. Next base: position 56,107,911 of record NC_052359.1, read on the forward strand.
TGGGAATAGTATGTGGGTTTTCCCTTTCTGCTTCTGTCATGCTTAACCTCTCGAAGATCAAGGCGCATACGGCCGACGGTCTAATACGGTCGAAAGCTGAGGCTCTTTTATCTTTGCCCTTCTTTTCTCCTGCATCATCGACTTCTTCTTCAGTGATATGATTGTTGTTGTCCACTTTCCCCTTGGGATCAATTCCGTCTTCAGTTCACCTCTCGTGCAGCTTTAACCCCGTCACTTCCGCCTCCGGCTTATGGATTTCCTGCTTCGTTATAGGTGCGAGGGGTATGACGAAACTCTCCTTTAGAATTTCTATGTCATCGACCTGCAAACCTTTTGAGCATTTCGTAAACAGTGACTCACCCTTTTTTCGTCTCACAAAGGGACATAGCACAAAATCAGAGGTTTTGAGGCTTTTTCGCCCCTCACCACGGGTGTTTTTTCAATGTCGAGGGATGTTTTACTCTCTTTTGGACTGGAGGCTTGTACCTTGCCACCCACCCCTTTCTTTGTGTCTATTGGCGACCTTGACCGGGATTCACCTGCTTTCTTTGCCAACAAGTTCTCTGCAGGCATAGTCTCACCGGAATTCTCACTCTTTAGGTAAAAATTTGCATCTACCAAGTGAGACTCGGCCTTGGAAAATGGATTAGAATCTGCTTCAACCTTCTTAATCCCGTCTTGGTAAAACTTGAAACACTAGTGTAGTGTCGATGTAATCACATCATTCCCATGAATCCAAGGGTGTACCAAGAGTAGCTTGTAGGTGGTCTTTGAGTCTATCACATGAAATAGCGCGTCGGCCTTCAGATCGCTAATGAGGAGCTCTAAGCGTATCATGCCTATCGCCCTTTGGCTACCTTGATTGAAACCCTGAATTACTAATTTGTTGTTTGATAACTCTTCCATGAGTATGCCCAACTGCTTCATAGTCATCTTAGGCACTATATTGATGGCGAATCCATTGTCGATGAGGATTCGACCCACTCTCTGTTCTTGAATGTATCCAGAGACGTACAAAGGCATATTATGAAATTTGGATCCCAGTAGCAGATCTTCGTCTGAAAAGCCTATGGATGTGCAACACGAGGCATAAGCACGTGCTGCGGAGGTCGATGCACCAGAGGTGTTGGACTCTAAC